>NC_142614.1:38851649-39154680 GCF_059453375.1 Lepisosteus platostomus | reverse complement strand
TGGCTCTCCAGGCCTCTCACCCGAGGAGCTGCAGCGCCATGTGCAGAGACCTTGTTCAGGGTGGCAGGAAGCGCCAGCAGACGCAGTGCACCCTGCTGGCTGACCGAGGCGGCGACGGAGGAATCCAGCGAGGGGGAAGAGGAGCCAGCCCGTGCAGCGACCCCCGCGGAACAGCCCCGCACGCTGCTTTGCGACCACTGCGGGAAGAGGGGACACCGAGCCCGGTTCTGCCGGGCACCAGAACTTCGCACTCCTCGATCTGCATCGGGAAACAGGAATGGGGCGGCTCAGCGCGGAGACTGCCTCCCTTGAACACCTCAACCCCCGCTCCGGAGATCGCTGTGAAGACTGGTGCCCCTCACGCCACCATGGGGCAAGTCGGCTGTAGCCAGGTCCTGTACCTCCACTGCCAAATCGAGGACCAACCCTGCCTGGCCCTGCTTGACACCGGTTCATCGGTAACCCTACTCCAACCCCCCACGATGGGAGGCCTCCAACCTGCGGCTAAGGACCGTGACGGGACAGCTCGCTGTAGTCCGGGGGAAACAGGTGCTTGCCTTCCGTCTAGGTGCAGCGACGGTGGGCCACCCCTGCTACCTCGCACCCATCCAGGAGGACTGCATCCTGGGGCTGGACCTACTGCAGCGAGTGGGGGCCAGTTTGGACTTGGGAAAGATTCCTACCCCCTGCCGAGGATAGATGACGCCTTGGACTACATCACCGGGTCGACCTGGTTCAGCTCCCTGGACCTCTGCTGCGGCTACTGGCAGGTACCACTCGCTCCTGATGCTCGCCCGAAGACGGCCTTTTCCATCGGCCAGGGCCTCTGGCAGTTTACTGTCATGCCTTTTGGCCTGTACAATGCCCCGGCGACGTTCGAGAGGCTGATGGGGAGGGTGCTGGCATCGGTCCCGCGGAACCAGTGTTTGCTGTATCTGGACGATCTGTTGGTTCATGCCCGGGGTTTCGACCAGACCTTGACGAACCTCCAGGCGGTGCTGGCCTTTATCCGCCGTGCTGGCCTGAGGCTCAATCCCCGCAAGTGCGAGCTCCTGCAGCGGGAGGTGACCTTCCTGGGACATGTTGTTTGACCTTGAGGGGTGGCTACGGACCCAGGTAAGGTCGCCACAGTGAGGGACTCGCGGAGCTGCGCAGCTCTCTGGGGTTGGCCTCGTACTACCGGAGGTTCGTCAGGGACTTTGCCAGCATCGCTGTCCCGCTGCACCACCTCACCGACAAAGGCCGCCATTTCGACTGGGACGTGAAGCTCTGGTGGGGGCCCCCGTGCTGGCCTACCCCGACCCGCGGTTACCGTATGTCCTAGATACAGACGCGAGTAACTCGGGGGTGGGTGCGGTGTTGGCGCAGGAGGGGCCAGATGGGGAGCGTGTAGTGGCCTACTATAGTCGGGCTTTGACTAGGGCTGAACGGAACTACTGCGTGACCCGTCGCGGGCTGCTGGCGGTGATGGCGGCGGTCCACCACTTCAGGCCGTACCTGTTCGGGACCCGGTTCCGGTTGAGGACTGACCATGCGTCCCTCACCTGGCTGCTCCACTTTAAGGATCCGGAGGGGCAGATGGCACGATGGATAGAGATCCTGCAGGAGTATGACTTCACTGTCGTGCACCGTGCGGGGTCTTGCCATCTCAATGCCGACGCTCTCTCGCGGCGCCCCTGTGAGGCCGCAGACTGCCACCACTGCGCCCGGCGGGAGCAGCATGAGGGGGCTGTCCGCACCGTGGCAGAGGCGAGCGCTGCGGCCACGGCCCTGGAGGGGCCGCTGGGGGTGGGCCTGTCTGACCTGGCGCAGCGACAGGCAGCTGATCCTGACGTGGGGCCGGTGCTCCACTGGAGGGCAGCAGGAGCGCAGCCTACGCGAGAGGAGCTCGCCCCGCACCCAAAGTCCGTCCAGGCCCTCTGCGCCCTGTGGGAGGCCTTGGAGGTAAAGGACGGGGTGCTGCGCGGGGTGACGGGTACCCTCCAGTGGCGAGGTACGGTGGCAGCTGGTGGTGCCACAGTCGCTCCATGGGGCTGTGCTCCGAGCGGTGCACGGCCAGCTGGGCATGGGGCACTTCGGCGGTAAAAAAATCCTGCAGCTTCTCCGAGGCCATTTTTATTGGGGTCTTTGCCACCGGGATGTGGAGCGGTATTGCCGAACGTGTGCGGTGTGTGTGGCGCAGAAGGGCCCCAAGAGCTCTCTCGGGTCCCCCTCCAACAACACCAGGTGGGGACTCCTATGGAGCGGGTGGGGGTGGATGTTTTGGGCCCGTTTCTGCTCACCGAGGATGATAACCGCTACATCTTGGTGGCCATGGACTATTTTACAAAGTGGCCGGAGGCCTACGCCCTCCCGGACCAGAGTGCCCCCACGGTGGTTGATGCACTACTGGAGGGGATGTTTGCCAGGGTGGGGGTGCCGGAGGAGTTACACAGTGACCAGGGGCGTAACTTCAAGTCCCAGGTCTTCGCCAGAGTGTGCCAGCGCCTGGGGATCACTAAGATGCGGACCACCCCACTGCATCCCCAGAGCGACGGGTTGCTGGAGCGGTTTAATCGGACGCTCGCCACCCAGCTGCCCACCCTGTTGTCCTGGCACCAACGGGACTGGGACCGCCACCTCCCCCTTGTGCTCTGGGCGTATCGGACCGCGGTCCAGGAATCCACCAGGTGCATCCCGGCCTCGCTCATGTTGGGCCGGGAAATGCGAACCCTGGTGGACCTGGCCTTCGGCCCTACGCCCGGAGACAGGTCGGCACCGCCGGCTGGACTGGACTACGAGTGGGACCTGTGGCAGCGGATGCGGCGGGTGCACAGCTTTGCACAGACCCACCTGACTCAGGCGGGGGTCCAGCAGAAGCGGCACTATGACCTGCGCTGCAGGGGGCCTGCCTTCCAGCCCGGGGACTCGGTTTGGGTGTACAGCCCGCACCGCCGCAAAGGCCTCAGCCCTAAGCAGGCGCCGTCGTGGGAGGGGCCCGCTGAGGTCCTCGGGGTGGTGGGCGAGGTCTGCTACCGTGTCCGGTTGCGAACACGGGGGAGAGTGGTGGTCCTGCACCGAGACCGCCTGGCCCCCTACCGGGCCCAGGAGGAGGAGCCGTGTGGGGAGGCTCCAGAGGAGCAGCCGGGGCCGGAGCCAGCCGATAGTGGGGCGTCCGTGGATCGCCAGCTGTCACCGCGGCGCAGCGGCCGCTCACGGAGGGTTCCACAGCTGTTAGCCGAGAACGAGTACAGCTGAGGGGGGTGTTCGACGTCGGCGGGATGCCAGACGCTTCAGGTGGGGGCAGTGTAACGCCCTCGCCTGGTGGTGAGAAGGAAGCGCCCCTAGGCGCTCATAGTACCGCTGAGCAGGCTGGGAGTTGTAGACGGGGAGAGTCTGAGGGTCAGCACAATGACCAGCGGCTGACCCTACCTGTGTAAATAATGTCATAGTAGTTCTAGTGTCCTGTGTACCACCCTAAAGATTTGTATGTGTTCCGTCAGTCTCCTCATGTGCGTGTATATCCTGTGTTTGGTTTTGTGGTTGTTAAAGAATAAAGCTATAGCTTGGTTTGTTAATCGTGTCTCCACTGGTCCTTTGTTCTGAGAAGAACCTGTAAACGCTACATTACTATCAAGAGGTATTAAATCAGTACAACTTTTATGAAATTCAACTATTTTATACATTTAATTAAAAAGTAGTTTTTAACTATCTAAACCATTTTTTACAGCTTTTAAAGTCACGCAATGTTTGAGTTAGGCAGGAACATGTTATTATTTAAAAATAAAAAAGATCGTTTGCCCATCGTGTTGATAGGCTGTTCTCCGATTACTGCAAATGTAAAAAAAATAACCATTCCCCCCTCCCTTGTTTAACTCCATTAAGAAATGCTTAAACACAAAACCATCATGTGTCGATTTACATGTCCTTCTTTCAGTTGGCTACGCATGATTAGCAACACGGGGTCATTGTTATGATTTCTCTATTACTATCAGATCCCTCAACTCGTTCACTTGTGGTTATTTTGGAAACATTTTGACACGTTCCTTTTAACTACATTGCTGTCATTAAATTTTGTTGCAGGACAAATAAATGTATTTCCCACAAGCTATACTGTATTGGCAGTACAGTAGCAGTTTGAAATTATTCGTTGTTATTAATAAATCACTTAGCTTCGTACATGTAGTGATATTTAGAAATATAAATCCATAATATCCATAATATTTGCTATTTTATTTCAAAGAAATGTTTATTTGTTAAATGAAAACTCTTGGTGACAGCTAGTTTCAAACCCCTGACCGCCAGCATGCAAGGCACACACCTAAGCCATTACACCAACATACGGCTTAACAACTTAAGCTGTAGCTGAAAAGGGTAGGCATTGTAAACATGGGTGAATTAGTCAAATTGATACAACTGTTTACAAAGAAAGTGTACTACTGTGATCATTTGAGCTATATGAATATAATTATATAATTATTCATTTCTTTAGATACGTAATTCCCTATTATATTCCCTATTCTTCAAATTCTAAAAAGTATGCATTTTTTTACTGCTATCACAAGCGCAAATATTCACAGAAAAGGTTAAAACATAACTTTTTATGAAGTATATAAACATATTATAGTCAGGAGGAGCACGTAAAAACTTTTCCGAAATAACCACAGTATTAGTAGCCTAATTAAAGACTTGCTTAAAATGTTTAGGAAGAAAGTGGAATGCTGGTGTGTATTTTTGCACCGGTCTTTTTTTCCTCAATCAGAGGCTCTGAAAACAGCGTGCCGCCCACTGCGCTGCATCAGAGGGGGAGGCAGCACCGTGAGAGGGAGGAAGCGCAGAGCTCAGTATTGCAGAATGGCTGTAAAGCACCAATTGTGTCTGCATTCATAACTTAAAATTAAATAATGTAGATCATTTTCTTTGACTCCTAAGTCCATTGATTATCATTAAGCACAGGTTTCTCAGCACTCAGATTACTTTTTGATACCATTGTTAGACAAAGCAGGAACTTATTGTACTTTCTAATGACATTACAGGTGGAAAGATTACATATTTTAATTGTCGTTAATTTTAATTGTTATACATTTTAGAAAAGTTTCATCTATACAATCACCACAAAACTGTTCTCGATTGTATTTCAGAATGCTATGTTACACTTAGTTAATTGTTTTAAATACATCTAATTAAGAAAGTTAGGTTTTAGCATAAACTATTAGTAATCAATAATATTAAATTTAGCACTGTAATAAATTGTGCTAATAATAAATTATATTCTACTCTGAGAATGTAGGGGGGAGGAAAAATGGCCATAGTCTTTTCACTGATAAACTTGTGTTAACAAAAACTACAGTATGCTTAAGAGTTGTAAAACCGGTTTTTATTTATTTTTTCAGCTAGAGCTAGAGCACCACAATTCACATTCAACCACATCACAGATCACAGATTAGTCCCAGTGTGTGACATCTTGCTGTTTGATCTATGCTTGATCTTTGATCTGAGCTTTAATACAGAGCTTATCTCTATTAATATACTAATATCAAGTGGTATTAAATTAAACTTTTTTGTATAGATGACACTTTTCTAAAATGTATTTAGAAATAAAAACAATTACAATTGGCACGCCTGTAGCTTTATCACGAAACCTCCTAGAGTTATGAAAACACTTGCTGTGTGTACAAAGTACATGTAGCTGTTTTCATAGCCTTCGCTGTGTACACATGTTCACAACGCGAGAAATACTGCTCAATACGGCTTCGTGCGAAAAAACCCGTATATCACCATAGGAAGCAGAACAGCACAGCCTGAAACAGCCGGAACGTTGTGTTGTCTTTCATCTCTTTTCAGCATGGAACCTACGCATGCTTTACGCCGCTACCCACCTATATAAAACCTATTTCACTCAGTAGTTTAAACTAAGTGTGAGGTGCTATGAGGAAAACAAGTCTCTGTGGGAGCACATCTGCAATAGAAAGCAACTGGTTTGACACGTACAGTAAAATGGGACATCTCTGGAGCGTCGAGTATATATCCAATAGTGTGAGCTCATTTGCAAGGCTATTAAGCTTGACTGAGTTACTGTAACAGTCTGGGTGTGGCGAGTTTCTACTGTCCCCTGACTGTCTTGGCCGAAAGAAACTGTCTTTCATTGGAAGACAATGAACCTATTCTACTCGTACATGAGAATATAATATATACTGTATACACCAAGGGATTTGGCTGAGTTCACATTACAAAAAAATCCACGAGCCTGCACTACAGCGGCCATAGTATGGTGACAAAGACTTTTTACGGGAAGAGATGTGGTGCTTCAGCTGCCTGTGTGCGTTAAACAAGAGAGTGTGGCGTCAATTTTTGTCAATGAAAAAGTGTGTGTGTCTCTCTCTGTACTCAGCTGTACTGAAAAATAAAGCACCGTTTTTCATTCAACGAGTGCCTGAGTCAGTGTGTCTGTCCTATATAATAATGCCACAATATTATAAATGCCCCTTAGGCTGGGCAATCTATTTTTTTAATTAAAAAATACAAAATAAGATGTAATGATGTGTTCCTGCTAAACTTAGAAATTGCATGACTTTAAAAGCGATAAAAACAGGTTTTGATAGTTAATAACCACTTTTTGTGCATGAAAAACACGTGATTTTTCTTCCTCGTCATCAGAGCTTTCTTGGAAAAATGTCTTTCTTACCGCTGCGATTCGGGCACAGAAGGGTTAAAAAGAAAGTCAGACAGGCAGGGGGAAGGGTGAGTTGTGAAACTGTTACCTGTCCTGGATAAAGCGGTTAAAAAATAGGTGGATTTACACCCGTGAAAAGTGTTCCAAGTTTAATGCAATACGGAAGACATTATTCATAAAAAATGATCTTGTATGGTCTGTAAACTGAAAATGTATGAAGGAGACACGTTGACTTAGATTCGAACATGTTGTGATATTTAGAAATATAAAAAGGTCAATAAAGTGTCCATAATATTGCAATTTTGCTATTGTTATATTAGTTTTTCAAAGAAATGTTTATTTGTTAAAAGAAAACTCATGACGATAGCTGGATTTGAACAACCGACCTCACGCTTATAAGTCAGTCACTAAAGCCATCACACCACTGACGCAGTCATGTGACAAGCTGTGAAACAGCCATACACAGCTCAGTAGATATGTGTATATACTACTTTTTGTGTTACAGTACATGAATATAATTATTTTGTTATTAATTTCTTTAGATACGCGATTCCATATTTTATTCCCTATTGATCAAATTCTAAAATAATTCTTTTGTTTACTCCAATATCAAGCGTAATCGCAGAAAAGCTTAAAACTATCACTTTTCTCATAAAGTACTGTATATAAACGTACAGTAACATGGTCAGAAGGAGCACGTAAAAACGTTTCCGAAATAACCACATGTAAGACTTTGATGCTTAAAATGTTTAGGGAGAAATGGAATACTGGTGTGTATTTAAAATACCATTACCAGCAATATACAGTTTATATAATGTTTATTTTCCTAAATTAATATCGTTTATGACCTTCAGATGCTCCTATTCTTTTTATACTCAGCTGCTAAAATTTCCCTTTAGTGGTAAAATTCTGAACCTCTGATTTAGAGAAAGAGTAGGGTAGTGGTGATATTCCTTTTTTTCTTTGTCTTCCCCTCTCTTTCTCTCATATCTGCTTCCTTTTTTTTCGATTTCTTCTGTTTCCTTTATTTCTCCCTTGTTTTTTAATGCTTTCTTCTTGGACTGACAAAGGTAATTAAACAAATTAAATCACCAGAAAATCCCCTTTGATCATCAGTGTTTACCTGTTTCCTGCAGCTAAGCATAACCTCAGATACTATTCATTGACTCTTTAAATAAGGCCTTAAATAGTGTAATATGATGTGCACTGCAAATGGTCTAGATTTTATGGCTCACACCTGGATATCTAGAATGTAACATTATAAATAATTGTAGATTTTTATAGTTGTTAATCAGTGAGATTAAAAATAAACTGAACTATTATTTGAAATTTTGATTCTCAAAGCTTTTCAGTCTAGTCTATCTAAATCTGTCCCTTACAAGCCACCTCCATCCTTCACCTTGCAGATGCAAAGTCAACATGACGGCTCCACTTAGTCATTTTAAGTCCTGCTGGTTTAGGTAGGTAGCCCAGCCACCAGGCACTTGTTGATAAACACCACCTAGGCGAAGTTCTCTGAGTTTTTAAAGGAACCATCATAGGCATATAGTTTAGATCGTTTTTTGTCTAGCCTCTCACTGTAGACCAATTTGTCAATTTGCCACCTTATTTTGTCAATTTATTTATAATACTTATTTTGCCACCTTGTTTTGCCAATTTGCCAATTTGCCACCTTAGACCAATTTGACACCAAGAGCCCAAAGCTCCCAACAACATAGCTCTAAGACTCCTTAGGGCATTCACCACCACCTCCACCACAAAAAAGGCCCCTGTATTTGCAGTTGTATCTGCATTCTAATTGTTAAGTCGAGCCTATTCAAGGTGGGCATTGAACTCTGTCAAGGGTGCTTCTTGTCTCCTCTGCTGTTTGTGATATTCATAGACAGGATATCAAGGCACAGACGAAGTTTGGAGTATGTCCAGTTTGGGTACCTGAGGGTTGAATTTCTGCTATTTGCAGATGATGTTGATCTCTTTGGCTTATAGGATTTAATACAAGCTTTTGGATATTGATCAAACGTATGAGATCATGTTACTACTATAGTACCCAAATATAAGTAATCTGAGAGTGCTGGAAAAGCCTGAAGAAACAACCTGATGGCTCTCTTGACTTTGGAGTGTAGAGGTTTTGTGAATTTACTGGGATAGTTTATTAATTGTAGCAGTAATCACAAAGTGGTTCGTTATGGCTTTTAGAAAATTAATCAATCAGCGACACACACACACCGATTCAAAAAACATGTAATAATAAATAAATTGTGTATATAAAACATATAACAGTCTGCCTGGATACAAGTGGCAGATCGTACTGTGAGGGTTATCAAAGTGCAAGGTATATAATCACGAAAAGATGCAAAACACAAAGAGATAGAAACCAAGAATATGCTTCAGTATATATGCTTCAGGTCGGCTATACTATCGTTAATCAGTCTACATTAGCTACTCAAAAGTAAATACGTTACTCATAGGAATTGAATTGATATCAACTTGTGTTGAGGTAACAATTGAATTCTCTAGATGCAATGTAGAACATTGGGCCAACAAGTGGCATTCCCCAGGCCGACACTTTGTTGAAACAAGGTTCTATACAGACAACACTGGCAGTCACGTGATTGCCTTTGAGGGTGTGAAAATTGGCCAGAGAAGCAAAGTCTTGCAGTGTCTTTTAAACAAGAACCAAAACAGGTGATGATTGGTTGAAAGTTTAGCAGGCATTTCAGACCCACGTGGAGTTACCACACCCTGCAGGTTCCTGATTGGTTGGTCAAGGTGAGAGATGAGTAACAATGACATCTGACATCTAGGACTGCAATCCAGATGTTCCCAAGAATCTCACAGACGGATAGGCGCCAGGAATGGCCATAGATCATGATAGCCAAGCATGACTGGGCGCATCCCCATTTGGGAGCTGCTCCTTATCTGAGTCAAAACACCCTAAATCACTGCATGAATAGCTTCTCTGTGGCTGAACAACAGAGATGAGAAAGAGAGATGGGGCCTCCTTTAGGAAAGCACAGCAACACTTAATTCTGTCTTATTAATAAGTATTGCCGCTACAGGAGCATAGAACTGAGGTTGTGCAGTCCTAACAGACACCTCACTTGAAGAGACACGTGGATCAGCAGACTGACAGAAAAGACAGGAGAGTGAAGAAAATAAATTTTCTAAGGTATTAAAGAAATAGAAAATACAGTATGGCTGAGCTTAATAACCCCTGGCCGATCAGAGAGAAAAGAAAGAGGAAAATGACATGCCTTGGCTGTCTAGAGGAAAGCCGGCCCACTGCATTCCAGGAGAGAAAGAGAAAAGCTGGCAGGGTACGGTGCCAGCCTTTAGGGAATCTATTCACTAGAGACAGCCAACCAAATTCATGCAGCCTGGGCATTCAGGGTGTCACTGTCTGGGCTTTGGAGAAGATGTTCTATGGCTAGACTGTTGAAGGAAATGGGACCGTGTGGTACAGTAGACAGGCCACCCAATTAGCCTAAAGGTGCATGCCACTGAACAGACAGACCAATGCTCTGAACAGAGAAGAGCCACTGAAATCAATGGTTGTGCTTTGCCTGCAAGGCTTTACTGAGGGTCCAACCAGCAATGGCCAGGCATGGAACTCCTGCACATGGTCTAGTCAGGGGAGCTGGTCAATTCAAAGTGAACGGCCTAAGGGTGAGGTCTCTTACTGAGACCAGCCAAGGCATGATTTGTCAACTCATTCTCCTAGGAAACATCTCCCAGAGGCAACCAGGTAGGATCAATTCCAGTTACCTACAGATGCAGCCATTCAAAGTGCGCGGTACAGACACCGCAGTACAGATACCGCAGGTAAGATGACACGCGATACCGCGGTGCGTGATTGGTTGACCGACAGGGGCACTCGTGGTCCGTTGGTCTGTCGTAGAAAGACTTACTGTAAACGCCTTTACTGTGCCCGTTGTAGATATTGAATTTTACCACTGAAGGGAAATCTTAGTAGCTGAGCATAAAAAGAATAGGAGCATACTGTAACGCGTGTGAAGGCCATAAATGATATTAATTTTGGAACGTAAACATACAGTATATGGCTGGTCTTGGTACTTTAAAGAAAAAAATACACACCAGTATTCCATTTCTCCCTAAACATTGTAAGCTTCGAAGTCTTTAACTAACGTGATACCGGAGTCAACAAGCATACTTTTAGAATTTGATTAAAAGGG
Organism: Lepisosteus platostomus; assembly: GCF_059453375.1. Taxonomy (NCBI): domain Eukaryota; kingdom Metazoa; phylum Chordata; class Actinopteri; order Semionotiformes; family Lepisosteidae; genus Lepisosteus; species Lepisosteus platostomus. The sequence goes on along the minus strand of NC_142614.1, from coordinate 39,143,835 downwards.
AATATAATATGGAATCGCGTATCTAAAGAATTTAATAACGGTATGATTATATCCGTGTACTGCGGCAGGACTGTGTAAGGCTGTTTCGCCTACCTGATCATGCGAGCTGTCTTGTAGCCTACTGGTCTAGGTGCGTGACTAACAACGCACAGGTTGTGTGTTCGAATCCAGCTGGTGCTGGGCTTTTCATTTTTATTTATTTATTTTTTAATCGCGTAACATAAAAATATTAGCGTATGCAAACTGTACTGTATACAGTATGTATATGTATATTTGATGTCTTAACTGTGCCCGTTTAATTGAATTAAAAAAAATTATTTAACACGAACATTAAGCTGTTTACATCTTCCGCCTGAGAACAGTCACCCGTTGCTACCCAACGCAGAATGGTGATTGGCTGACACCATCTGACACCCCTCTGATTGGAGAAAAAAGACATGCTGGCGTGCTATACACACTACCAGGAAGAGGAATTCTTTATATTCAAAACGTGTATTTTAAAAGTTTAAGAAGTAAAAACCTTACAGCGTACACAGATTTCTAAACTGATCAGGATCGTTATCTTTGTCTTATGCATAATAATGTTCACCGCTCTGTCCAGCAAATTAATAATAAACTTTATTTTATATAGCGTTTTAAACGAATAAGTAATTAGATTGCTCATAAACCTAATCACTTGCTTTTTCTTTTTATTTAGGCTCAGATTTCAACTATAGATCGTATTATTAATAACCATAATAACAACCAACCAACAAAAACAACCATATAAACATAATGGTGGTGCTGGACCTTCCAGTTTTATTTATTTATTTTTTAATCGCGTAACATAAACATATTACCGTATGCAAACTGTACTGTATACAATATGTATATGTATATTTAATGTCTTAACTGTGCCCGTTTAAGTATTGAATATTCATATCTAATTTTACCACTGAAGGGAAATCTTAACATAAACATACAGTATATGGCTGGTCTCGGTACTTTAAAGAAAAAAATACACACCGGTATTCCATTTCTCCCTAAACATTGTAAGCTTCGAAGTCTTTAACTAACGTGATACCGGAGTCAACAAGCATACTTTTAGAATTTGATTAAAAGGGAATATAATATGGAATCGCGTATCTAAAGAATTTAATAACGATATAATTATATTCATGTTGCAAAAGAACTGCAACGGACATAAAAACTCCCTTGCATGGTTTCATTACGACCAGAATCGGTCTTGAGATATTTTTAACTTGATTTACAGTATTTGAGAGGTATGTCTTAACACCGATACTACAGTGCTTAAGTACTGCTCACGTATATGTTTCTAGGTTTATATTATGCATTTCATACGGTCAAATTACTTTTGAGCAATAAGAAGCGAGAAACGGTATGCGTTTTACTTTCGTTTTGTGCTGGGACCCGTGGATTGATTAGAGATATCAAGTACATACAAGTCATTTTTTAAATGTTGTAGTTCGTCTTGAAAAAATGTTACGAGTACATCATCTATCAACAATTACACAGGTTCTGTTTCCATATTGCGGATTTTGGTTACATAATATTATTTTCTAGATTTCACGTTGTGAATATGATGGGATGTCTGATGGGATGTTCCTAAAAATCCATCCTCTGTTAAACGTCTTCTCTAGTTGTCCTGCATATGTATTCGCTAATGAAGCTGTGTGTTCTGAGCCTAGCCAGCTTAGAGGGCTAAAGACAGCTTGTGTTTAAATTGAGTGTAAGGCAATTTATGCTTCTAAAGTCATGGTCAGCATTTATCTTTGTACTGTGTTGTAAACTTGTTCTGTGCCAAGTCACATTATTTTATAGCGTTTTTAAAGCGTTATCAAATACGGTGTTACCGTAGTTTACTGAGTCCCATGTCACATGGTCTGTGATTGAAACCTGTAAAACCGGTTTAATTCGTCACAGCCAGCACTCTTCAGGTGTGAGGGTCTTCTGCTCAGAATGAAACGCTAAAATGTTTGTGTATATTCTAATGGTAGTGGGGGCGGGGTGTGTGGGAACAGGTTTGGTTGAAACATTTTCTCTGAAAGCATTTTCTTCTTGTAACCGATCTTGTTACAGCATGTTACAGTTTACTATTATTAACCATATTAATTTTAAGTGCTTAATGTAAAATCTTGTAAAAATATATTTTCATTGTTCAAATATACATTAAGTCTGACTATCATATAAGTTAAATACAAAACTAAAGAAAAAATAGGGTTATATATAATTCAAAATATTTTGCTAACAATGTTAACTGTTCATGAATAATAAAATGTATTAACTAAGGAGTAGGATGGCACAGTTGTTAGTATGTTTTTTGTTTTTTTTTTAACCCAATCTCCGGGAAACCATTAGTACGATGGTGAATCGGAGATTCTCAACCCTTGCTGCGTACGACTGGAAAAGAATTCGTGATCGGATCAACGAAATGCTTCGTAGGAGGAGGCGGTCTTTTCCTCTTGTCTAACAGTCTGTCCACAAACAAAACATTCCTGTTAGACAAGAGGAATTGAAAAAAAAACAATGTTGTCAATGAAAACCGGTGTGTGTGTGTCTCCCTGCTGGATGTCCCTCTCACAAACTGCTGAATTAATAAAATAATTTTATTGAAAACGAGTTTGTGATTGGCACAGAACAAGTTTACAACACAGTACAAAGATAAATGCTGACCATGACTTTAGAAGCATAAATTGCCTTACACTCAATTTAAACACAAGCTGTCTTTAGCCCTCTAAGCTGGCTAGGCTCAGAACACACAGCTTCATTAGCGAATACATATGCAGGACAACTAGAGAAGACGTTTTACAGAGGATGGATTTTTAGGAACATCCCATCAGACATCCCATCATATTCACAACGTGAAATCTAGAAAATAATATTACGTAACCAAAATCCGCAATATGGAAACAGAACCTGTGTAATTGTTGATAGATGATGTACTCGTAACATTTTTTCAAGACGAACTACAACATTTAAAAAATGACTTGTATGTACTTGATATCTCTAATCAATCCACGGGTCCCAGCACAAAACGAAAGTAAAACGCATACCGTTTCTCGCTTCTTATTGCTCAAAAGTAATTTGACCGTATGAAATGCATAATATAAACCTAGAAACATATACGTGAGCAGTACTTAAGCACTGTAGTATCGGTGTTAAGACATACCTCTCAAATACTGTAAATCAAGTTAAAAATATCTCAAGACCGATTCTGGTCGTAATGAAACCATGCAAGGGAGTTTTTATGTCCGTTGCAGTTCTTTTGCAACATGAATATAATTATATCGTTATTAAATTCTTTAGATACGCGATTCCATATTATATTCCCTTTTAATCAAATTCTAAAAGTATGCTTGTTGACTCCGGTATCGCGTTAGTTAAAGACTTCGATGCTTAAAATGTTTAGGGAGAAATGGAATACTGGTGTGTATGTTTTCTTTAAAGTACCGAGACCAGCCATATACTGTATGTTTAAGTTCCAAAATTAATATCGTTTATGGGCTTCACACGCGTTGCAGTATGCTCAGGCACTAAGTAAAAGGAGATGCTTCGTATTGCTTGACTAATTTTAAAAACTAAGTTATAAATATAAAATTTGCAGGCGCTGCTCTGGTGCGTCGGCTCCTACACAGTGCCTGTCTGCCGTAAGCGTTACAATATACATACAGTACCCAACACTGCTTGTACCCATCTGTCATGCAAATAAAACACCTTGAACTGAATTGAATTGAGGGGAGAAGGGGGGGATACTAAAGCCAATACTGGCTCAATGGGCTTTGACGTGCTAATGCGTTGGTTTAACGGTCCGGGTGTGGCAGGCTTCCAATGTCAACTCGACTCGATTAGAAGACAATGAACGTATTTTAGCCCTAAATGAATTAATAGCAAACATGGTTTACATAAAATACATTTTTCCAAGAAAGTTTATAATAATACGATCTATAGTTGAAATCTGAGCCTACTTTAAAAATAAAGGAAAAGCATTTTCAGAGAGCAATCACGCTGTGTTTATGTAGAAAAAGTGATTAGGTTTATGAGCAATCTAATTACCTATTTGCTTAAAACGCTATATAAAATAAAGTTTATTTAGAGATGAATGATCAGTGTCGCAGTTTAAATAATGTGAGTCAGGAAACTAACACAGCGCCACCGGATTTAATAACGCAATAAAAACGCTATAAAATAATGTGACACAGTACAGCACAGTACAACAATACTGACCATGACTTTAGAAGCATAAATTACCTTACACTCAATTTAAACACAAGCTGTCTTTCTGTATGAACCTCTAAGCTGGTTCATACAGAAAATGTAGAAATGCATTAGCCTGATCATGATTAAAAAACACATAATTAAACACGCGTTTGCGATTTAAATCAGAACACGATTTAAATCAATATAAATGTTTATATTGTAACGCATACTGTCCAGCCTCCATTTCTCTATAAAAATTTACTGTTGCACACACACACACAATAGAAGCAGGAACCGCTGTCAGAAGGGAAGATATATTCAAAATATCGCAAATATCGATCATGTTGCGATATTTTGAAATATAAAAGTCAATTGATTGTCCATAATATCGCTATTCTATTTTTTCAAAGAAATGTTTGTTAAAAGAAAAGCCCAGCACCAGCTGGATTCGAACACACAACCTGTGCGTTGTTAGTCACGCACCTAGACCAGTAGGCTACAAGACAGCTCGCATGATCAGGTAGGCGAAACAGCCTTACACAGTCCTGCCGCAGTACACGGATATAATCATACCGTTATTAAATTCTTTAGATACGCGATTCCATATTATATTCCCTTTTAATCAAATTCTAAAAGTATGCTTGTTGACTCCGGTATCACGTTAGTTAAAGACTTCGAAGCAATGTTTAGGGAGAAATGGAATACCGGTGTGTATTTTTCCTTGTGATATTTTAAGCTCTAGTTGAATGATAGGTGTCATTTTAAATCATTTTCGTAGCTAGAAATTATGAAACGCCCTGTTAAAAGCAAGGAAGTTTTTATGCCCCGTTGAAGTAAAACAAAATGCCTGACAAAGTATGGCTTGGACAGATTCCAAGTGCTTGTACAAATGTGCTAAAGAAATTATACTTTGAGTATACAGCTTGTCCAAAGTCATCCATTATCAATACTATTAGTAATATCTTCAGTAAAGGCTTTGATGCATAAATATTTCTGATAAAGGTAGGTTGTGTACTTCTGTCCAACTGAGCAATCTTGCTTTCATAATATATACCAACATTTTAATGACTGATGATTAACATGCTGTAATACACAGTTCAAAATTAAAGGCTCAAATGCTGTACATGAGAGGTTAAGCTCCCCCTGGCGGTTTTACAAGGCGACGCCGGATAGTTAGTCACGTGACACACGTGACACACGTGATACCGCGTGATACTGCGTGATACTGTGACACGCCCACCGGGGTATGCCGCGAAATACCTCACCCATTTTGAATGGCTGCATCTGTAGGCACCCTTAGGACCAAACCAGGAGAGATATCTGCTCATCACGGGTCATACTAATGCCCAACCTCTAGTCCTCTCACCCCTCATGGCAACACAGCCATGAGCTCTAAGCTCCCAGTTGGAGCCAGAAAGCACAGGAGTACATGAAAGAAAAGGTGCTACTGGGTTGCTGGAAGGTGGCTTGGGAGTGGAATGAAAAAAAGAACAAAAAAGTGACTAGGTGACCAAGACATCCCAGACAAAATGGAAGGGTGCTGAAAGGAAAGAAATGAGGAAGAGCTCTAATTGTGGTGGACAATAAATAAATAAAACAATAAGTCAGGAAGGCAACAGGGATATGGACATCCAGAGAGGGGTTAGCGTTCAGGGAGGAATAACAGCATGGTATAGCACTGCTTTGGTCTATTTAAGGGGTGACGGCAGTGAAAAGTGAGCATTGAGTCTGAGATGGAGCACCCCATCCCAGGGAGAAATTGTGGATAAACGAGGGACTAGCGGGCCAGAGGAGAAGGGTCCAGGATTGAGAGTGAAGGTTTGGCACCACCTTGCAGGGAGAAGACTAAAGAGGCAACACTGCAGGAAAAAGACTGGAGGAGCAGCGCTGCAGGACTAAGGATGAAGACTGAAATTGAAGTGTGAGTGATACAGGCTGATGACTGGCAAGGAGTCTTGGGGTACTGAATGACTGATACTCCCCCTGAGATATTTTGGGAATTTGACAAAGATGAGAGCCAGCAGAGGAGACTCCAGAAACCAGGGTGGATTCAGCTATACAGTGTAGGCTGCTTTAGTGAAACAAGCTGAGGGAAATAGGCAAGCAGTCCTGTGGTTCAGGATAACAGTGAGAAGTCAGGAAATCAGCTGGGGGTCAGTGGAGAAAAGTCCATGATCCCAGGGCAGATGAGTTGAATTCAGCCTGTGATATTCAACCCACACCAACCCCATAAAATCTATTAAATCTTTATTAAACACACTTCTATCATTTAACTTAAGGTTTACTTGGATGCACAAAGTAGATATAATTTCCTGCATGGGTATAAAGTCTTTTTTTTAAAGGTCAATTCAGAGTTATTTAGAGTCAGTATTTGACTTCAGCTGAGGTTTAACATGCTGAAAAACAGTAGTTCTCAAATCATGTGGAAGAGCCAGCATCAAGAGTTAGGATGAATTCAGAAGTGTGATTAGCTCCATTGTCCTGTTCTGTAAATGATGACCCTAGGGCTTAGAAGCCATAACTACAACACAAACAATTGAAATCTCGGGTCAAACGTTTTACACGCTGGGGCCAATTGATTTCCCATTAAGGGACATAGTAACACATTATCAAAATAATTTTTCATGTCTAGAGACATACTTAAATATTGGTTTTCTGCCATTTTATATTGTTCTCACCAGTGTGTATTTACATCCCTAAGTCAAAAAGTACTGTTACCATATGGCTGTGTAAATGCCCATCTGTATCACTGATCAAACCATCATTTTTAAGACTGTTTCCTTTGTTAATTTATAGTGATCGATGAGTAGAGAGCTCCTTTATGCTCTCTTTTAACTTCTGAAGAGCAGATCATCATTTGGGCAAAGACGCCTCCAAAGATCCACAATTTAAAGCACTCAGAATGCAGTGTATTACACACATGCTGTATTTTAAAAACTTGATTTAATTAACACACTAACACATTTTTTAGCAAATCAGTAAATGCTGATTAATGCTCTATTATTTTTTACAAATCCACTTGAACCTTTATTGACTATTAGACATAAAGTTATAATTTGTGATATTGAGTACAGTGCAATTAAATCCTGATTTCTGAAGGATTGATCATTACAATCAAAGTCAAAGAATTGGTCATGATGTTCAGTTATTCCTCTAAAACAGTGTTTACTGTACTTATTACAGAGATTGGTTTGTTTGTTGGGTTTTTGCACTTTAAATAGTGACTACTGACTAGTGATAGCCAGTAATCTCGTTATGATCACTGCCGCTTATTATTTTCACGTCACAACTTGTGTTCAGAGATGTGTTGGAAAAAGGGCTCAGCAGGTATTTGTATGTCGTTCTCTGACATTTAAAGAGTAAAATTTGAGTGGAATCATGGATCTGTTAGGCTTGTTGAAGAGGAGCCTTTAACCTGTGTACATGAATGAAAGGGGTCTTTACTCCCATTGAGTAAATGGTGAGTCGTCTGAGCCATGATCATGAACTGACATGAAAATGTATTGTTTGCCAGCTGTTATTGAATATTACAATTACTCTGCCTATTAGCAACAAATAAGGAATCATGTTATCATGAAAGAGCACTAATCATTAAATTACTTACAAATACACACAATTGTGGTGTCCCAATATGCAGACTTGCTGTATATGCAATATGTGTGTTCTGCAAGGGCTTTGGGTGTCCCATTTCTAAACTTGTGTTTCACATGGGTGGTCTTGAGCGCCCTTAATGCACCGTTATCTGAAGTACTCATTGAAAAGAACCATCAACAATAGACAGCATTCTGACCCTAAGTCATGTATCCAGCAAGTGATGTCACACAAGTGTGTCTTATTACCCTTTTTATAACAGTGCACCCTTGAATACTCTCGCACTTGAATTCCACACATTCCACACAGAAGTGCGGTCTTGGAGGAAAGGCTTAGGGCTCAGTACAAGAATTGGGACACGGCAAATGTTACAAATACACAGAATGTAGTGAATACCTAAATTGCTTAATTTAAGCATTTTTAAATGTAACAGCGGTAAAGTATTCTGTTTTAACTGAATTTCAGTGCCTTAATATTTACCCATTTATTTTATAAATAAAAAATATTTAGTTATTGTATCAGGTGCTACTATATATCAGTATAAGCTGCTGCCTAGACAGGGTAAGCAGGTGAATGGAACCTATGCAGGTACCAATAGACAGGGATCACTAAGAACAGTATAGTACAAAGTCTGCAAATGAAGTCCAGAATCAGGCTAAATTCAGGAACTACAAAGACAATCCAAGTAGAAATAAAACACAAGAAAGGAAAGGGGAAAGGAAACCAGGAAAAACCAGCAAGAAAAAATGTGAAAGGAGAACAAGAAAATGATCAAGGATTGAAACAGAACTGAAGTAAGAAGTAAGGTAAGAAGGAGGATAGAAGCAGAAAACTTTGAGGTAAAGGTTTCAGGTCCAGAGCTCAAACTAGATGTATATGAGACTAAGCACTGAAGGGCATGAAAGCACAGTTTATATAGAGTTGAGGAAGGGAGCCCTAGGTGCACTGGTCAGTTCATAGTTAATAATACAGCAGTCTGTGCGATCTGCAACCCTGCTGTGCATCTGGGCTAGCAACCAGTGCTCGAGGTGCTCTCTGGAGGCGAGCGAGGTTATGGCTGGGATAGCGGACACCCATGAAAAGGTTTCAGAAACATACGGAAGGTGGGAGGTAACCGAAGCGTCAGTGGAAGGACAAGACTTGAAGGGTAAAGGGTATGGTCTGGACTAAGACACGAAAAAGCCAAAGTACCGGAGTCCCAGTTTGCAGACAGACTGGCACAGAGGTAGATTGTGGGTAGATCCCCTAAAATCCCTATTCCTAGCATGGTTGTGTGTGGATTGTACTTTTATTTTTTACTTTGTAAATACTTTGGCACTGTGCTTCTTCCCTGCATATCCATCATTACACTGGCATCTCTGTTTCCTCACACTTTTAATTATACTTTCAGTGTGGCTGTTTGTGAAATAATTTATTTACTTTAAGTTTAATTTTAAGGAGATAAACAACATTACTTCCAGGAATGACAGATTTGATAGAATGCATGATTTATCCTTCAGAATTATTAAGCTGTTCAAATATATGTATTTTATTTTTATTTTTTCAAATAAAATTACAAAATCATATTTTTATTAAAATCTAATATCACATTATTTGATTGTCATGGTAAACATCTGTAACATTAATACAATAATTCTATTGTAGACATTGTATTTACTTTGAGTTCCATTAAACCTCTGTGATTCCTAGGTTTTAAAAAGAAAGGGGATCTTCTAGATTGCTTTACTGTAATGTTATCTGCTGTCCATAACTGTTATCAACTGGTAAGAATGTCCTTAACAAAAGAAGTAATGACATCCATATCAACAGTTTTCTTTTTTCTAGTTTAAGCTAATGGATACTGTAAACAGATGGTCTACAGAAATTAACATTTGTTTTTCAACACAGTGAACATATAAGGGAAACATGACTGTAGCAAATGGCTCCAGCTTCCCCACCATCTTGAATTAGATGAAGCAGTTAGAAAATGTGTAGATAGATGGACTATAGCAAACTGGTCATAAAAGGTTGTTATTGATTCAGGACTTTTGAGCTCAGGATTTTCATCCAAAGCTAATTTTGAAATTGAGAATATTCAATGACAGCTGAACTCTTCAAGGACCATAGTGTTTTTTTGTACAACATTTATTTTCTAGTGGTTTTATCTTCACCAAAACCAAATAATATATTTTATAACACAAACTTTTTTAATTCTTCTTGACATTGTCACTTCAGTTGTCAGTCACATTTTCACATGATATCAAATCAATGAAGATTAATTATTGCTGTCCTAGGAGGTTTTTGCGCTATGGACATAATTTTCTTTCTATTTTTTTCAGAATGTTGCCTAGTGCACGTCAGGCTCTTCACTTCTATCCGTACTAACTCTGCTGGGAAAATGGTAGGTGGCTCTGATAAATGCATGTTTTTTTTTTTAAAAACTATCTTAATTTCCCTCATGATGAGAAAAGGTGGTATTAAAGCTGAGTGGGGGAATAATTGGTGAATACAAATTTTAAGAGAAAAAAAACAACACTGTCACAGGGGCTATAATAGTGAAAACAATCTTCATGATTAAAATTGGACATTTCAGACAAAGGCAAAATTTCTCTAACAGGCATTAATGACTTGCAATCATCCATACTAGCCTGAGGGCGCGTCCTAGTTGTCACACTACATCCTAAACCCTTTCTCTAAGTCCTCACTTCTGTGACATAGAGTAAGTGTGAACTTACATGCATGAGTGCATGAGCATTCCAGAGTGAATCACCGCATTCCATACGGCATCATACCGCAACATACCGTGTGTTAATGTTAACATAAATTAGTTTATGTTAATACTATCTGGAATCACCTTGTAAAACAGGCAGGTGGAACTAATAAAGCTTAACCTCTCCTGTACAGCATTTGAGCTGTCACCAGAAAACATCTGGTTTCGAATCCCGATCACTGCTGAGGGACAATCTTTATTAAATTGTATACTCTTTAGACTTTTAAATTTAAACCGTGTATTACAGCATGTTAATCATTATACATTAAAAAGTTGGTATATTTTATGAAAGCAAGATTGCTCAGTTGGACAAAAGTACACAACCTACCACCTTTATCAAAAATATTTTAATTATGCAGAAATATTTTATGCATCAAAGTCTTTACCGAAGATATTACTAATAGTATTAATAATGAACGACCTTGGACAAGCTGTAAACTAAGTATTACCCTGGTCCACATTCTTTGTAATCATCTTTGTAAACAAAAATACTTTATTTTTTCATTCACAAAAAGTAACACCACAGCATTTCGTTGATCCGATCACGCATTCATTTCCTATCAATCGAAGATCCTCAAGACTTACTTTGTATGATTGGAAACGAATACATGATTGGATCAACTAAATGCTGTGGTGTTACTTTTTGTGAATTAAAAATAAAGTATTTTTGTTTACAAAGATAATTACAAAGAATGTGGACCAGGGTAATACTTTTGAGTTTACAGCTTGTCCAAGGTCATTCATTATTAATACTATTAGTGATATCTTTGGTAAAGACTGACACCAGGAACATTCCTATTCCTATTCAGCAGCTTATTAAATACAGGGTGTACAAACCGTTTTTTTTTTTACACGGAAGAGTGACACAGCTTCTAGTTGTGAATCTGTTTTTCCGTGTTTACAAAGAAAGTGGAATACAGTAATACTACCTGCTATATAGATACATATTTTTAGATATTTAGATCCTTAAATTAATATAATTATTAATTTCTTTAGATACGTGATTCCATACTATATTCCCTATAATAAAACGGATAATTCTGGTCCTGAAATCTGATGGGCTGACACACATTCGAAGAAGTGCTATATTCTCTAATATACACACACCCCGGAATTTTGACTTCACTGTGTGATAAATAAATTTTAAAGACTACTTCTTAGCGTAGATAAAAAAGTTTGGATTCTCATGTATCTGATATCTTTTTCTGATGTCTTTGTTGCACTCTTGAGGATCCTTGTGATATTTTCAGCTCTTGTTGAATGATAAGTGTCGCATAGTTTAAATCATTTTCATTCTTAGAAATTATTAAACGCTCTGTTAAAATCAAGGGAGTTTTTATGTCTATTATAGTAAAAGAAAATGCCTGACGAACTAGAGATTGGACAGTTTTTCAGTGCTTGTACAATCGATGGAAATGTTCAAATAAATGTGGTAAACAAATAAACAATAAAATCATTTATTCCTTTATCATATTGGCTAGCTAATGTCCTCTCTTTGCTAGTTACTTGTGGCTGTGTTTCTGTGTTGCGTAGCAACAGCGAAGGAATGTAAACAGCTTAATTTTACTGTTAAATACATTTTTTAAATTAAAATTCATTCTATACAGCAATCGCATATTTGGGGACCGTTTTATAAAACTTTGATGCTTAAAATGTGTAGGGAGGAATGGAATTCTGGTGTGTATTTTTTCTTTAAACTACCAAGACCAGCCATATATAGTACAGTTTACATACAGTAATATGTTTATGTTCCTAAATTAATATCATTTATGACCTTCAGATGCATTATGCTCCTCTTCTTTTTATGCTCAGTTACTAAAATTTCCCTTTACTTGTAAAATTCCATATAAATTTTCAATACTAAGCAGATTAAAATGTTCACAGTAAAGACATTAAATGACTAAATCTTCCCACGACCGACCAACACACCACGAGTGCCCCTGTCGGTCATTTTTGCCAGCCAATCACATACTGCGGTATGACGCGTTGTGATCTGCTATGACGTAGTGAGTTGCCCTTTGCACTTTGCACTTTGAATGTCTGCAACTGTATAGATAAAAATGAAGTACATAAAAAACAAAAACATTTACTAAAAAATGGTCACAGTGCCTTGCACACCTTTTTACCCTCTTCCAATGATGTTCCATTTTGCAGAATTTTTTTATATATATTTTAGTTTTTAAATAAAAGAATCTATTAAAGACAATTTTTTATGTTAATTTAAGAACATCTAAGATTTTCTCAGATCAAACTGAGGACTGACCGATCACTTGGCAGGTGACATTTAATGCAGGCAAGTGCAGAGTATTACAAATAGCTAACAAAAACATAAACTATAGGTACAAGATAAGGAAAATGAAAAAATTTGAGTTGGAGAGGCTCATTGAGACTACTTTTATTTTCGAATTTCAAGCAATATAAGAAGGTTATAAAAAGGATGAATCAAATGATGTCATTTTAAAATTGTACCAGTAAGACAACATTTAAAATATTGTGTACAATTTTGATCAACAAGATATAAGAATAATATTGCTGTTCCTCAAATAATGTAATAGAAACTGTTGTTTAGACACCCGCTCTTTTAGGTAAGAAACAGGAGGTTCTGGGTCTTTAATTGAGCTGCAAAAGCTAAAGGTGCTGGATTATACATTCCAAAACTCAGAAAAGTGTCCAACACTGACAGATTAAAAGAACATAATTCAAGTATTAAATAAACATTAAAGACATTGACAAACTCAACAATGAAACATGTACCAGAGGACATGGAAATTATGGATTTTTGCATAAAAAACTAAGAATGAGAGGCACACAAAGGTTTGAAGTGAAACAAGCTGCCTAACCATGTTGTTAATGCAGATACCTTCCCTTCTATCAAAATATAGCTGGATGAGATCCCATGTTCTTTCTCACAATCTCTAGTATACTATAGATCTGAAAATGTGACAGAACGTTACACATATTAGTCAGTGAATTGCCCCAGAATAAGTGAAGTAAAAAGATGCAGGTTTAAAGGAAAAAAGAAAAATGAATACTTATGACTCACAGAGTGGAAATCCTTGCACCAGAAACCCTACTTAATTAGAAAATTAAGGCACTTCTTCACTCAGCTAACAAAACATGCTAGTAATTTCACAGATATTCCCTATACCTTTTTAAGTAATGCCTTCCCTGGAGTGAGCTCATGATAGTTTACTCTGAGCTCACAAGGGGATTAGAAAGGATTGACTCATGCAAGCAAATATTTGTAAAAAGTGTACATCTTGAGTGGATTTTTATAACCCTCTCCTATGCCAACACATCAACTCTTTAAAATCCTATCACATTTACTAAGCTAAATATAAATTTCCCTGGTCTCATCAAGCTCTCACAGTATGGCTTCCACTGACTGATATTGGCTCATCATACTTAATCTAGGGTGAAATTTCCTAGTCTGTGCTAAATGACTTGCAGCCATCAAGAGAGAAGAGATATTTATTTTTCTCAGGGCTAATGACCTGTCCTCCAGACCCACCCACTGATGGTTATTTACTAGGGCCCAGATGCTTGGGCTCAAAATGAGTGGTAATGTCAGCAGGTGCCATCCCTCATTCAGGTTAGTGATTGAGTTGGAGTTATCCCATTGACATTGACTCTGTGACTTTCAATGCCATTACCTTCATCAAGAGATGATCACCTCTTCATTGCTCCAAACTGACAGCTGATTAGCAACAAATTACTGACAGGACGATGTTTTGACATCAGGGGAAGAGGGCGAGAGAGGCAAGAAGTGGAACCTAGATTTCTCCACATGATGCTTAATGGCTAGATGCAAATTCTGTAATGATTGCTTTTCATGGAAGTTTATAGTATACACTTACAGTACTTAACCTGTTAGTCACAGATTAGTTACACCTTCACATTGTAGAGTTATAATTAATGAAGTATATATTCTACTTTTTCTCTCTTCATTTATGTTATGTATGCATCTTAGACATGCATCTTATTTTTTATGAATAAGCTTCATACAATATAGTGGCACAATACAAATAAAATTGTACCAATTCAGTCAATAGTTTGATATACTACATTGTCCAAAATTATTACACTACAAAGAAAAGTTTATTTATTCATCATCAATTTACTTTTTTTATGTATAGTGATGGGATACTGTTTTATATTTGTCAATTTAACAGGTTTTTTTGATTATCCAAGCAATATGAAGGTACCTGAAGGTAAAATGTATAAAATAAAAAATATTGAAAACAGAACAAGCTATAGTTTGCACTGAGAAAAAAGGAAAAAGGATATCATTAATTTTTAAAACAACACATAATAAACTCATATATCAAACAGGAACACAAACAAAAGCTTCATGATAAAAGGCCTTACATCCTGTTTTAGAGTTTGTAATTTTGTTTAAGGGATTCTGCCATTGGTCTAAGCTTAATTCTGAATAATTTCCACTGCTAAAACAGATGCAAAGCTCCACATAGTTACACAGGTGTAACGTACCATATTTCTTACTAATATATATTGTTGCAATAATGAAGGAGAGGAGACAAAGACTATAACTGGGTGGGTTTGATTGTGTAATTGAGTTTGATTGTGCTCCACACTGTGGAGTCACCATATTCTGCATTAATATCCATTTGCCCTCTACTGGTGCTGAAAAATTTGAATTTCCTTATAGTATGGGTAGGCTTGTGCTTATATCTGTAAAGCCTTAGGTGAGCATTTAGATTTTCAATACACACCTTTTCCTGTGTTGAAACAGAGGGAGATGCCACTTTAAGTATTCTATATTATATTAGTAATTATACTGTAAGAATTAGACGTATGAGTATTAGAGGATTATACTAAATCAACATAAGCTGTAGCAGCACTGGGAGAACTATTACTAACAAAGCCATGGTCTGCTCCAATTCCCTCTGTCGTGACAACTAAGATGTACATGCAACTGTCCAGGGACTTTAGAAACACATAGCTGATATGAGTAGTACTGAAGTGAGTAGACTGCACGATCAAAGGCCAGGAAAGGATATTATTTTGTCCCAAGGAACAGAAGAAAGGCAAGCACAATGACTATTGAAATGAGCTCAAGCCAGATTGCCTGTCTGTTCTGTGTTTGATCTTGTTTCAGGCAAAATATCAGTTGCATGTCTGCCTGTATTCATGAATTGCCTGTCTATCCTTTAAGAAATATTGCCATCAATTTCTCTGACTTCTTTCTTGTCACTGTGTTGTTGTTTTAGGCACAGCTTTAGCTTACTTAGCTTGGTGGGTTGGTAAATGCAAATTAACTCTGTCTGCCTTGTCTTCTGTTTTCAAAGGTACAGTAGATTCTTGCCTGACAGCAGTCTAGTCTACCTCCCATTACTAAAATCTAGTAATTTAAAAAAATATTATTTAGTATTGTGAGATTTATCATTTTAGACCAGTTCTTAACTGTTAGTTATCTGAACTGAAACAACTGGTTAAACTGTTTTGGTTAAGATCAGGTGTTGATCCACAGCATTGATTTTCCAGAGGTCTAGAAAGCAATAGAAGATCTTGAAGAGTGCTTGAGTTGGTATTCCTCTAGGTTTAGCGTAGGGGGTTAAGGCCAAGCAGTAGCTGAGATGGGTGGGATCCAGTATCATCTCTCTCTCTCCTCTCCTTTCCCCTCCCCCTTTCTCTTGCTCAGCCTCCGGAACCAACAAGTGCCTGAGCTGGTATTGCTCTGGGTTGAGCCCAGGGGGTTAAGGCCAAGCAGCAGCTGAGCTAGGTGGGAACCAGCGCTTTTCTTTCCTCTCTCTGCCTCTTGGCCTCTAGGCTTGGAGTAGGTGCTCGTGTCCTGCCCCCGACACTTGCTTTCTCCTTGGGACTCGGAAGTGCTATCCACTTCTTCCTCTCTCTGCCTCTCCTGCCTCTTGGCTGGGCCTGTGTATGTGTGGCTTGCCCACGGCACTCGTCTCCCTCCTCGAGACCAACGAAGGCTCTCTCTCTTTTCGCTTCCCAAAGCGGAGCCAGGCCAGGGCCTTTCCCACTATCCTTTTAGCTTCCTTGAAGCCTGGTGTTTCCTCTGCAGGAATGGCTTGCACAAGGAACACCATCCGATTCCAGAGGAAGAAGACAGGGAAGGAGATGCTGATACTCGTGATAGGGGAAATTTAGTGCCTCCAGGAGAGTCGATCTGAGAGATACATGGAGGCATTCCTGGCTTTTGATGAGGTGTACCAAGGGGTAACCAAGAAATGCAGAGAGCTACTGTAGGTAATAAGTCTAGAGCTAGGTAATAAATACTTTGTGATTTCAGGGTGGAACCTATGTGGAAGGAGAAACAGTGGACCATCACGCTCCTGATGTAAAACCCCTACTTGCCGACGGAACTGGTAACAACTTTCCTGAGACAGCACGTGAACGTAATCTCCTAGCCCCAGGAAGTGTGGGACGAGTTTGGTGTCTGGACACAATGGTTCTTAGCCTGAGGGATGACCCGAACTGCGCCAGCGGACTCCACCATTGACCAGCGCAGTTCTCCATTGGGGGTGATAGAGGGTACCTCTACTACCCCAGACAGCCAGATTTCTGCAGGAAATACAGAACCCACTGCCACAAGGAGAAGAGCTGCATGACCGTAAGGTGTCGCAACTGCAGCACCTAAGGTCACATGGCCAAGGACTTCAAGGCCACAAAAAGCTGCGACTGTTGCAGTGTCATCTGCTCTGACGGTGCTAGCTGTTCAAGCCTACCTTCGCCCAGGTGGTTAGAGGCAGCAAGTCAGCTCCAGCAGCGGAAGAGGGGAAATCCCCTCCTCCCCCGAAGACACCAGAAACACCAAAGAAGATTGAGGCCACACCACTAACATGACGAACAAGAGGGAGGCCACTGGATAACTCCGACGAAGCAGGCAAAGAAGGAGGGGGAGATGAGAAGCAGGGATGACCCTTCGTCAGAAGGCCACAAGAAGAAGCCTGTCAGGGAGAATCATTTCCAGGTACTCCTGGAAATGGAATCACCTTCTTCTGATGCTCAGGAACAGCCAGAGGAGGCAGAGGTACTCCTGGAAACTAAAGCACCGTCCTCTGAAGCTCAGGAAGAACCAGCAGAGGCAAGGGAGGCGCCACAGATGGGCCCGAGGGAAGGCACTGACGTTAGGGAAGGCATCATCTTCCTGCTCTTCAAGGGAGGGGACGCTGCAGACCTCAAGAACTGGAGGCCGATTACAATGCTCTGCGTGGACGTCAAGATCCTGTCCAAGCTACTGGCCAGCAGACTGAGGACCGCCCCACATCATTAACAGCAACCAGACGTGTGGGGTGGAAGGGCGATCCGTCAGCTGGAACCTCCAGCTCACCAGAGACACCATCGCCTGGGCCAAGGACCAGAACATGCCCATGATGGTGGTGAGCCTGGTCCAGGAGAAAGCCTTCGACAGAGTAAACCACAGCTAAATGTTCAAGGGGCTATAATGCTTCGGTTTCGGAGAGAGTTTTAGCCGCTGGATCAAGATACTATAGTCTGACATGGGCAGCAGGGTCAATGTAAACGGACACCTGGGGGATTTAATTCCTCAGGTGTCCAGAGTATGACAAGGGTGTCTTCTTTCACCTCTTCTCTATGTTCTCTTCACAGAGCCATTAGCGGATGCGATAAGACAGGACCCGGTCATTGATGGCCTGGCAATACTGGGGGGCAAGGAGGAAACTCTGAAGATCTCCCAGTATGCAGATGACATGACACTGTTCCCGAGTTCGAACAGGGGGTTGAAGAGGGCCCTGCAGGTCATGGAGAAATATTCCAGGGCCTTGGGATAAAAGCTCAACCGCCGAAAGAGCTCTGCACTGAGCCCCTCAAGATACTGGGGGTTTCATTCCAGAACCAGGACAACGAGACCATCAACTGGACCAAGAGGATTGCCAAGGTGAACACTTCATCTGGGGAAGCACGTCACGAGAAACCAGATGTGTCAGCCAGTTGAGTTCTACACCCATGCTGTCAAGTGGAGCCAGCGGTACCAGGCCATGAGACAGCCAGAGCTCTGCACCAATCACAGAGCCCTGTACAAGGAGGTGAGGGGGCAACTGGTTGCCGACGAATGACTGCATGTTACCAAACAGGTCTGGGAAAGGATGCAGCCAAAGGAACTGGATAACAAGCTGAAGGACCTCAACTGGATGGCCATACACAAGAGGCTTGTAACCAGAGTCCTTTATAGATACTCGATCAGCAGGAATCCTCATAACCCTGCGACACATGCTTCACAGATGAGACACAGGAGCAACTGTTCTGGAGCTGCCCCTTCGCTAAAGCAGTGTTGGGCAGAATGGACAACACTATTGTAGCAGCGAGGCTTATTAATAAGAAAGAATTAAGCGTTGGTATGCTTTCCTAAAGGAGGCCCCATCTCACCCTCCATCTCTGTGGTGCAACCACAGAGAAACTATTCATGCAGGCTGATTTAAGGTTTCCTTTGATAAGGGACAGCTCCCAAAGGGGGATGCACTTAGCTAAGCCTGGCTATCATGATCAATGGTCATCCATTGGCGCCTATCTGTCTAGGGAGTGCCAGATGGACATCTGGACTGCATTCCTAAGTGTCAGGAGTAAGTGACTCATATCTCACCTTGATCAACCAATCAGGGACTGATAGGGCCGAGTAACCCACGTGGGACTCTGATGCCCATGGAACTTTCAGCCAATCAACGAGCTGAAGTTCCTCCAGGTAAAAACAGGCAACACAGGGGGCCTGGGAAGATTCAGTGAGGATTCTGGAGAGAATTCTGTGGACTTTTCTAAACGGAATTCAAAGGAGAATTCCAGGGCAGGACGGCCCAGGAGCAGAAGGCTCCCAAGGGCAGGACATTCTCGCAGCGCGCCTCCTGACCATCCTGAGACTCAGTCCGGACAACCACGGAATGGCCAGTGTGTCCGAGTGCCAGAACTTTCCTTTGTTCTAAGAGTTTAGAGCGGAGGTTGCCAGAGAGTAACCAGAGGATCCACCCGAGGTTAGCACCAGCAGCAGGCCTCGTGAACAGGTGAGAACTGTGGACAGCTGAATCACTATTCAGAACTAGCTCTTCATCAGGAACGAACCGGTCCTCTTCCTGACTTGCTGGGACCCACAGTCATCTTTTCTCCTGTGCATAAACTTTGCTAGTTAAAGCCAACACTAACTAGCCGGTCAGTGAGCATCAGCAGCGCACCGTCGCAAGCCGCACAGCACAGCCTGGCACGCAGCCAGAGAGCGCGGATTGGACAGCAACAGCCTGCAACTGCTTCTTTGTGCCCGCAGGAGATCTGAATCCCCAGAGATTGGATGAGTATTCAACTTCAATGCATTACTGCTCGAGAATTCAATTGTTATCCCAACCAGTTGATATCAATTTAATTCCTAAGAGTTATGTACTTGTTTTGAGTATCTAATGTAGAAGTTATAACCAAGTTCATTTACGAAACGGTCTAAATGAATGATATACTGAACGTATGTCCTCTTGATATATGTAACTCTTTGTAACTGATTGAATATATATCTTTTGTATTCTGATAACCCTCTCGATAAGATCTGTTAGGTTTATAGGCATATTCTATGTATTAATAAATGTATCCTCGTGTATTAGTACCTGTGTGTGTGCGTTGTTTGAGTTATATTGCATGGTTGGATTCTAAAGCCATCAAAAGAATCAATTTTGTGATTTACTGCTACAATTAATAATTGTCCCAGTAAATGCCTAAACCCTACAGAACTGGTGCCTTCAGAGAGCACACTACACCATGCAACTATAGATAAAAAAATCTCTTTGGACTGTAGTCAGAAACAGGAACACCAGGAGGAAATCCACTTGAAAACAGGGCGAACATACAAACTCCAAGCAGATACACTGTAGGAATTGAATTCAGTGCCCCAGAACTGCATGGCAGCAATGCTACAGATGCAGCCATTCAAAACAAGCGGGGTATACTGTGGTACAAAGTGGTGGGCGTGTCGCAGTATACCGCGATTACCATATGCAAATTAGATTCGAATTAGATTATGTTAATAGTATCCTGAATCGCCTTGTAAAACCTGCAGGTGGAGCTGTCACCAGAAAACACCCCGTTGCGAATCCCGATCACTGCTGAGGGACAATCTTTATTCAATTAAGAATTTAAGTTGTATACTCTTTAGACTTTTAAATTTAAACTGTGTATTACAGCATGTTAATCATTATACATTAAAAAGGATTCAAGCAGGATTTTAGATGAAAGGCAGTGACCTCAATCAAGCCCAAATCATAGTTGAACCTGTTCAGAGCCTACATTACATTTTAGCGTTTCATTTTGAGCAGAAGACCCTCACACCTGAAGAAGGCTTGCGTTTTATCTCTTCTCTTTAAAGCATGTGTTCAATGCTGTAATACAGTTTAAATTAATTAATTAATAATTGCTTACACTTATATAGCGCTTTTCTGGACACTCCACTCAAAGCGCTTTACAGGTAATGGGGACTCCCCTCCACCACCACCAATGTGCAGCATCCACCTGGATGCTGCGATGGCAGCCATAGTGCGCCAGAACACTCACCACACATCACACATCACACATCACACATCACACATCACACATCACACATCACACATCACACATCACACATCATATCAGTGGAGAGGAGAGCAGAGTAAGCCAGTTCATAGAGGGGGGATTATTAGGAGACCATGATTGGTAAAGGCCAATGGGAAATTTGGCCAGGACACCGGGGTTACACTCCTACTCTTTTCGAGAAACGCACTGGGATTTTTAATGAGTCAGGACCTCGGTTTTACGTCTCAACTGAAGGACGGCGCATGTTTTACAGTATAGTGTCCCCGTCACCACCCCGTTACTGGGGCATTAGGACCCACAAGGACCGCAGGGTGAGCGCCCCCTGCTGGCCCAACACGTCTTCCAGCAGCAACCTTAGTTTTTCCCAGGAGGTCACCATCCAGGTACTGACCAGGCTCACACCTGCTTAGCTTCAGTGGTTGCCAGTTGTGAGTTGCAGGGTGATATGGCTGCTGGCCATAAAATTTTAAACAGTATCAACTAAACTCCATTAATATAAGTATCAAGTGGTATTAAATAAATACAGCTTTTTAGTATAGATTACACTTTTCTAAATTTGATTTAAAAAATAAAAACGATTACAATCTAATCTTTTCACGTTTGATCCCAAAATCCCAAGAAAAATTAATCTAAACGGGGAGAAAGCTATGCTGAAAGCTTATTAATATACTTAGAAGACAAAGATAACGATTTACATTGTTATCTAATTTTACCACTGAAGGGAAATCTTAACATAAACATACAGTATATGGCTGGTCTCGGTACTTTAAAGAAAAAAATACACACCAGTATTCCATTTCTCCCTAAACATTGTAAGCTTCGAATGAAACCACTAAATAAAGACATAAATATAGAAATCTTAAGATTTGTTTTATTTAATGTTGGTAGCAGGATGAACTGTCAGAGTGTATATTTTGTTGCAAAGTTGCTACAAGATGTTAACAGTGAAAAAGGTATTTAGAAATGAGTTATTTCAAGATGAAAAAGAAAACATACACGAAACATGGTTTCATTACGACCAGAATCGGTCTTGAGATATTTTTAACTTGATTTACAGTATTTGAGAGGTATGTCTTAACACCGATACTACAGTGCTTAAGTACTGCTCACGTATATGTTTCTAGGTTTATATTATGCATTTCATACGGTCAAATTACTTTTGAGCAACTAATAAGAAGCGCGAAACGGTATGCGTTTTAGTTTCGTTTTGTGCTGGAACCCGTGGATTGATTAGAGATATCAAGTACATACAAGTCCTTTTTTAAATGTTGTAGTTCGTCTTGAAAAAATGTTACGAGTACATCATCTATCAACAATTACACAGGTTCTGTTTCCATATTGCGGATTTTGGTTAGGTACAGTATTATCAAATCCAGTGGCGGTGTGTGTTACTTTACTGAGTCCCAATCTGTGATTGAAACCTGTAAAACCGGTTTAATTCGTCACAGCCAGCACTCTTCAGGTGTGAGGGTCTTCTGCTCAGAATGAAACGCTAAAATGTTTGTGTATATTCTAATGGTAGTGGGGGCAGGGTGTGTGGGAACACCCTGCATTGGAGATCTATGTTCTTCACACCTGAAACATTTTCTTTGAAAGGATTTTCTTCGCAGTTTAACCGATCTTGTTACAGCATGTTACAGTTTACTATTATTAACCATATTAATTTTAAGTGCTTAATGTAAAATCTTGTAAAAATATATTTTCATTGTTCAAATATACATTAATATACATTAAGTCTGACTATCATATAATAAGTTAAATACAAAACTAAAGAAAAAATAGGGTTAAATATAATTCAAAATATTTTGCTAACAATGTTAACTGTTTATGAATAATAAAATGTATTAACTAAGGAGTAGGATGGCACAGTTGTTAGTATGTTTTTTGTTTTGTTTCTTTTTCATAAATACAACAGTAGTACCTGATGTCTCAGTGGCTTTCAAAATTAAATTATGCATGCAAACCTGTGAACTAGAAAGATAACTAAGATTTTAATACTAATTAAATGACCGCGGGCACTTTCCACCCCCTCTACATTCTCAGAGTAGAACAGACTAACCTTCTAATGAAAGACGGTCCACCCCCCACGGACAGGAAAAGTGCCCACAGGCACTTAAACTTAATATGGTCAGTAACAGTAAACAGTAACATGGTAAGAAGGAGCACGTACAAACGTTTTCGAAATAACCACATGTAAGACTCTGATGCTTATAATGTTTAGGGAGAAAGTGGAATACTAGTGTGTATTTTTTCTTTAAACTACCAATACCAGCCATATACAGTCTGTAACGTAGGGATTTCTATATGTCTTTATTTAGTGTTTACATTAGTGACAAAGGCTAAACTTTTAGCTTCAGTAACGTGTACATATCTCCCCTTTTTATAAAACGACTTGGTTGAAAACTGTTCCAGAGCCACTGTTGTTTCATCAGTGAAAAGTACATCATGAAATGCCTCTCCCTGTTCAATCCACTGGAAAAAAGAAAAGGAGCATAAAGCTTCTGATGGTCATAAACGATATTCATTTAGGAGCAGCATCAGAGGTATGTTTTTAACTGCACTGCATTGGAGAGAATACCATAGTGTGTTTTTTTTTTACTCCCTGGCGGAAACTGGCTTCCAGAAGAATCAGTATGGCTCAGAGATTAAATAAAACTTCACAGACATTAACGAAGAGCATAACGCGTGTACTGTATACACTGCAAGTACAACCCAACTCTCTGCAGGAGTGCTGGCTGTGACGAATTGAACCGGTTTCACGGGTATTTTCAAAGTAGGAGGCGAGATTTCCAGCGAAAGACACCCCCCCCCCTCAAAAACCCAGTAAGTACAGTACTTACTAGTTAAAGGCTAGGCTCCCGACTACGGCGAAAGGAACCCTTCTTTCATTAGAAGACAATGAACATATTTTAGCCCTGAATGAATTAATAGCAAACATGGTTTACATAAAAGACATTTTTCCAAGAAAGTTTAGCCTTTGTCACTAATGAAACCACTAAATAAAGACATAAATATAAAAATCTTAAGATTTTTAAAATACATGACTTTGCTAAAATTTATTTGAAAATAAAAACAATTACAACCGCCAGGGGAGAGAGAGAACAGGGGAGGGATGTTGGTTTTGCATAAGGGGCGGGGCTATGGAAATTAGGTATGTTTGGGAATGTGTAGTTACATGTTCTGGCTGTTTGTGAATTATCGTTGTTGAGTATGGAGTGTTGAGGTATTGATTTTGTGTAATGCTTTATGTTGAAAATTGAGGTGGATTTTGTTTATGATAGGATAAACTGGGATGGGAGGAAGGTTTGGTTTTGCATAAGGGGCGGGTTTATGATAATTGGAGGAATTTGCGAGAGTAAAATGGTTTGATTATTTGATTTTGTATTGTGGTTGTTATCTATGTTTTTGGTTGGTATAATATTTAATATAAAATTAATATCGTTTATGGGCTTCACACGCGTTGCAGTATGCTCAGGCACTAAGTAAAAGGAGATGCTTCGTATTGCTTGACTAATTTTAAAAACTAAGTTATAAATATAAAAATTGCAGGCGCTGCTCTGGTGCGTCGGCTCCTACACAGTGCCTGTCTGCCGTAAGCGTTACAATATACATACAGTACCCAACACTGCTTGTACCCATCTGTCATGCAAATAAAACACCTTGAACTGAATTGAATTGAGGGGAGAAGGGGGGGATACTAAAGCCAATACTGGCTCAATGGGCTTTGACGTGCTAATGCGTTGGTTTAACGGTCCGGGTGTGGCAGGCTTCCAATGTCAACTCGACTCGATTAGAAGACAATGAACGTATTTTAGCCCTAAATGGATTAATAGCAAACATGGTTTACATAAAATACATTTTTCCAAGAAAGTTTATAATAATACGATCTATAGTTGAAATCTGAGCCTACTTTAAAAATAAAGGAAAAGCATTTTCAGAGAGCAGTCACGCTGTGTTTATGTAGAAAGCGATTAGGTTTATGAGCAATCTAATTACCTATTTGCTTAAAACGCTATATAAAATAAAGTTTATTTAGAGATGAATGATCAGTGTCGCAGTTTAAATAATGTGAGTCAGGAAACTAACACAGCGCCACCGGATTTAATAACGCAATAAAAACGCTATAAAATAATGTGACACAGTACAGCACAGTACAACAATACTGACCATGACTTTAGAAGCATAAATTACCTTACACTCAATTTAAACACAAGCTGTCTTTCTGTATGAACCTCTAAGCTGGTTCATACAGAAAATGTAGAAATGCATTAGCCTGATCATGATTAAAAAACACATAATTAAACACGCGTTTGCGATTTAAATCAGAACACGATTTAAATCAATATAAATGTTTATATTGTAACGCATACTGTCCAGCCTCCATTTCTCTATAAAAATTTACTGTTGCACACACACACACAATAGAAGCAGGAACCGCTGTCAGAAGGGAAGATATATTCAAAATATCGCAAATATCGATCATGTTGCGATATTTTGAAATATAAAAGTCAATTGATTGTCCATAATATCGCTTACCTAGTTTTTCGAAGAAATGTTTGTTAAAATAAAAGTCCAACATCAGCTGGATTCGAACACACAACCTGCCAGCTGGTAGTCACGCACCTAGACCAGTAGGCTACAAGACAGCTCGCATGATCAGGTAGGCAAAACAGCCGTTTAAATTCATACATACCGTTATTAAATTCTTTAGATACGCGATTCCATATTATATTCCCTTTTAATCAAATTCTAAAAGTATGCTTGTTGACTCCGGTATCACGTTAGTTAAAGACTTCGAAGCTTACAATGTTTAGGGAGAAATGGAATACTGGTGTGTATTTTTTTCTTTAAAGTACCAAGACCAGCCATATACTGTATGTTTACGTTCCAAAATTAATATCGTTTATGGCCTTCACACGCGTTACAGTATGCTCCTATTCTTTTTATGCTCAGCTACTAAGATTTCCCTTCAGTGGTAAAATTCAATATCTACAACGGGCACAGTAAAGGCGTTTACAGTAAGTCTTTCTACGACAGACCAACGGACCACGAGTGCCCCTGTCGGTCAACCAATCACGCACCGCGGTATCGCGTGTCATCTTACCTGCGGTATCTGTACTGCGGTGTCTGTACCGCGCACTTTGAATGGCTGCATCTGTATGTTTATATGGTTGTTTTTGTTGGTTGGTTGTTATTATGGTTATTAATAATACGATCTATAGTTGAAATCTGAGCCTAAATAAAAAGAAAAAGCAAGTGATTAGGTTTATGAGCAATCTAATTACTTATTCGTTTAAAAATCTATATAAAATAAATTTTATTATTAATTTGCTGGACAGAGCGGTGAACATTATTATGCATAAGACAAAGATAACGATCCTGATCAGTTTAGAAATCTGTGTACGCTGTAAGGATTTTACTTCTTAAACTTTTAAAATACACGTTTTGAATAGAAAGAAATCCTCTTCCTGGCACAGTGTGTATAGCAAACCAGCACGTCTTTTTTCTCCAATCAGAGGGGTGTCAGATAGTGTCAGCCAATCACCATTCTGCGTTGGGTAGCAACGGGTGACTGTTCTCAGGCGGAAGATGTAAACAGCTTAATTTTTCGTGTTAAATAATTTTTTTAACTTAAAATTCATTCTATACAGCAATCGCATATTTGGGTACCGTTTCATAAAACTTTCATGCTTAAAATGTTTAGGGAGAAATGGAAGTGTGTATTTTTTCTTTAAACTACCAAGACCGGCCATACACAGTACAGTTTACATACATACAGTAATGTTTATGTTCCTAAATT
The DNA here is from genome assembly GCF_059453375.1 of Lepisosteus platostomus. NCBI lineage: Eukaryota > Metazoa > Chordata > Actinopteri > Semionotiformes > Lepisosteidae > Lepisosteus > Lepisosteus platostomus. Next base: position 39,116,959 of record NC_142614.1, on the reverse strand, counting down.
AATATCGTTTATGACCTTCAGATGCGTTATGCTCCTCTTCTTTTTATGCTCAGCTACTAAAATTTCCCTTTAGTGGTAAAATCCATATAAATATTCAAAACTAAGCGGATTAAAATGTGCACAGTAAAGACATTAAATGATTAAATCTTTGCACTACCAACCAATGCACCACGAGTGCCCCTGTCGGTCATTTTGGCCAGCCAATCACTTGCCCTGCGGTACCCTCCGGTGCCCCGCGGTGGCTTGTGGGTAGGTTACCGTACCGCGGGTTTTTACCGCGCATTTTGAATGGCTGCATCTGTAGAACAGATCAGCAGGTCTTTTTTCCACAATCAGAGGGGTGTCAGATGGTGTCAGCCAATGACCATTCTGAAGCCGTGCCATAATCTCTAGTATACGCACACCCCAGAATTCTGTTGCATAGTTTAAATCATTTTCATTTTAAGAAATTATGAAACGTTCGGTTAAAAGCAAGGGAGATTACTGTATGTCTGTTATAGTGGACATAAAAACAAGAGTTTGTTGCGGCGTTATTGGAAACCCAATTTTAACAAAAAATCGCCGGCGTTATATCCTAGAAGACACAGACTGGCGCCAGTGGGAGCATGCCCGGAGCATAAAAGAAAATGCCTGACGAACTAGGGACTGGACAGTTTCCAAGTGCTTGTACAATCGATGGAAATGTTAAAATAAATGTGCTAAAGAAATAAACAAAAAAATCATGTATTCCTTTATCATATTGGCTAGCTAATGTCCTCTCTTTGCTAGTTACTTGTGGCTGTGTTTCTGCATTGCGTAGCAACGAATGACTATATTCTCAGGCAGAGGAATGTAAACAGCTTAATTTTTGTGTTAAATAAATTTTTTTAATTAAAATTCATTCTATACAGGAATCGCATATTTGGGGACCGTTTCATAAAACTTTGATGCTTAAAATGTTAAGGAGAAATGGAAGACTGGTGTGTATTTTTTCTTTAAACTACCAAGACCAGCCATATACAGTACAGTTTACATACAGTAATATGTTTATGTTCCTAAATGAATATAGTTTATGACCTTCAGATGGGTTATGCTCCTCTTCTTTTTATGCTCAGCTACTAAAATTTCCCTTTAGTTGTAAAATTCAATAAAAATATTCAATACTAAGCGGATTAAAACATGCACAGAAAAGACATTAAATGATTAAATCTTTCCATGACCGAACAACGCACCATGAGTGCCCCTGTCGGTCATTTTGGCCAGCCAATCACATGCCGCGGTATGACGCGTTATGATGTAGGGAAATGCCTGCGGTACGTGTTTGTACCGCGAACTTTGAATGGCTGCATCTGTATGTGCCACTGTGCCAACTATTAGCATAATATGTGTGCTAATATTGAAACTAATGACCATAATATTAACCAATAGAGATTAGCAAAGTAAGAAGTTAAAAGACTACAGCAGACAGAAAATAAATGAATGTTATATTTGAGAACTAATGAGATAATTGAGTTTAGACCCAGTTGAAAAATAATAGTATTTTGCAAAACATCGGGTGAACAAATATGAAATTTTCAAAAGGCACAAAACTATAATGTGAGTGACAGTTTTAAAGACTATATGTAATCATATTTTGCATGATCTCTTTTTGACAATACATGATCATGCATTTGATCACTTTCTATATTGTATTGTGTTAATAAAACTAATTGATCCTGGGGTCACAGGTGGTTACAAATGTTAGCAAAATAACATGGTTGTACCATATTTATATGTGATGTACAACAGAAATATCCTCTCTGAAGGGCTTTTTCAGTTCATTCTAAGAACAATGACGAACCGTGGATATTGATCCTAGTGTAGTCATTTGTGTGTTATGTGCTTAAAGCTTACTGTCACATACTGTATGCCGTAGTACAAAATCAAGTTTCTTACCCTCCTAAAATACTACTGAGCTTAGCCTTGATACCTTTCTTTATCAACATCCACCTGTAAGCCCATGTTTCAGTCTGTGACTCCCCCTCAATCCCCCCAACAGAAGATGAATCCTGTATGCATTATGTCAAGACTGCAGTGTCAAGAGGTAGATTAACAGCACATTCAAGTTCTATTTCTTCCTCCATAGTAATGCTCATTTACATAAACAGATAATCCCAGATAAAAATTTCCATTAGACAAAGGTGAAATGGATCAATTTTTTCTGCCAAGATAAATCTTACATCTTACACCGACAGGGTCATTACACAAGAGACATTTCAGGAATAATGTATTTAAAAATCAACCGATAGCAGCCATTTTCAGCTTTCCAATTACCTTTAAGAAAAGCTTATTCTGTGGACAATAAAGCACATTACTGCACAATATGATACAGTCCATAAAGATCACAATGTTTGATGAGAGGTTAGAGAAAGCTCAGCATATTTAGGGGAATGTCAGAACCTTAGAGTTATCTCAGACATGTTTCTGTGCCTGCCATGCAAATGTCCTATTACATTGAGTCAAAGTAGATTAACATGAACATTAAAAATATAAACAGTTTTTTATAAAATAGAATTGATGAAAGAGTAGATTGGCAGGCCTGCAAGATGATGCTGCTGTTGCAGGACAGAGAATGAAAATCTCATTAGTCTTCTTCAAGCTCAACACTCAGATTTAAAACTGACCTTGAGACACCCCCTCTTTTAGGCAAGAAACAGGATGCTCTGGGTCCTTATTGAGCTGCAAATGCCAAATGTGCTGGATGAGTGCCAGTTCAAAGGACAGCTTTGCACATTGTTCTCTAGAGACTGGGGTTCAAAGCTCACTCTCATTTCATGAGAGTCTCACTCCCTTCTGCGCTACTTATGGTTGAGAATGACTGAGTACTTGGCTAAAAACCAGTAGCTTCTAGGCAATCACTTTCAATCATTTCAGAGAATGTGAAATGCATCAGAACTTCATAGCTATTTATTTCTTACATCATCTGAGAGGACACAATGGGACTCACTCAAAAAATATTCTAATGCAATTAAGCCAAAAATAAGGGGTAGGTAATGAAAAGCCATGTTCACAAACCATGAAAAGACATTGGAAAGCTTTGCATAGATACACTCATGTAAAACCTTAATGAGGACAATGATACATACAGAGCATTCACAAATACTTTCTTATGTTTTATCTCGCCATGGAGGTGCACTTTGCAGGCAGAAAGGCAATGAGAAAGGAAGAAGAAAGATCCAGAACCCAAATGACCACACCACCCAGAATATTATTTTAAATTCATGATCAAGTTTTTTTTATATATATATACAGTAAATATATTATATCCATCCACACATAACTGCTATATCTATTGTACATAGAGATACAGAGAGCCTGAGCTCTTGTAGACAAATGTCTCTGGACAGAATACCACTCCATCGAAAGGGAAAACATACAGCACATGCACACACATGCAGAGACAAATTAGAGCTACCAATTAACCTATACAGGAGGTCCTCAGACATTGAAAAAGAAACATGCAAGCAAAGGAGAATATTTATACTCCACAAAGAACTACCCTTGCCTTTAACTGAACCCAGATCTCAGTTCTAGCCACCACATCGCTGTGCCATCAGAGTCCAGAATATTTCATATTCTACAAAACAACAATTATTTCCACTTGTTTGCTCCCCGACATTTCTCCATGCTCCTGTGTGAGGCCTATGTAGCATGCATATTAGTTAGACATGTAGCTGTGTCAACGATATGCTAACTATTTAAATTGCACATGTACACAAGGGGCACTCTTTGTGAATACAAATCTACTTTTGATTACATACATTATTGTACATGTGTTGAAAAGAATACATAACTTACTTGGTAGATGTTCACTACTGTGAATGAAGTACAATGGCTGCAACAGTAACATACTATACGTGCAAGAGATGATTTATATCACTTATAGCTGCATGTACTGTATTTGTATGGATAATTGTTAAAAGAACATATAATATTTCTTTTCAAATTCCTAAGAGAATGATACTTTGAATTGTTAACATCTATAAGAAGAGGGGCAGTACTGGACCAGGAAACTATAGACCAATCAGTCTTACTTGCAGTGCCTTGCGAAAGTATTCGGCCCCCTTGAACTTTTCAACCTTTTGCCACATTTCAGGCTTCAAACATAAAGATATAAATTTTTTATTTTATGTGAAGAATCACCAACAAGTGGGACACAATTGTGAAGTGGAACGAAATCTATTGGATTTTTGAAACTTTTTTAACTAATAAAAAAATGAAAAGTGGGGCGTGCAAAATTATTCGGCCCCTTTACTTTCAGTGCAGCAAACTCACACCAGAAGTTCAGCGAGGATCTCTGAATGATCCAATGTTGTCCTAAATGACTGATGGTGATAAATAGAATCCACCTGTGTGTAATCAAGTCTCTGTATAAATGCACCTGCTCTGTGATAGTCTCAAGGTTCTGTTGAAAGCGCAGAGAGCATCATGAAGACCAAGGAACACACCAGGCAGGTCCGTAATACTGTTGTGGAGAAGTTTAAAGCCGGATTTGGATACAAAAAGATTTCCCAAGCTTCAAACATCCCAAGGAGCACTGTGCAAGCGATCATCTTGAAATGGAAGGAGTATCAGACCACTGCAAATCTACCAAGACCTGGCCGTCCCTCTAAACTTTCAGCTCAGACAAGGAGAAGACTGATCAGAGATGCAGCCAAGAGGCCCATGATCACTCTGGATGAACTGCAGAGAACTACAGCTGAGGTAGGAGAGTCTGTCCATAGGACAACAATCAGTCTTACACTGCACAAATCTGGCCTTTATGGAAGAGTGGCAAGAAGAAAGCCATTTCTCAAAGATATCCATAAAAAGTCTCGTCTAAAGTTTGCCACAAGCCACCTGGGAGACACCCCAAACATGTGGAAGAAGGTGCTCTGGTCAGATGAAACCAAAATCGAACTTTTTGGCCACAATGCAAAACGATATGTTTGGCGTAAAAGCAACACAGCTCATCACCCTCAACACACCATCCCCACTGTCAAACATGGTGGTGGCAGCATCATGGTTTGGGCCTGCTTTTCTTCAGCAGGGACAGGGAAGAAGGTTAAAATTGAGGGGAAGATGGATGCAGCCAAATACAGGACCATTCTGGATGAAAACCTGTTGGAGTCTGCAAAAGACCTGAAACTGGGACGGAGATTTATCTTCCAACAAGACAATGATCCCAAACATACAGCAAAATCTACAAAGGAATGGTTCACAAATAAACGTATCCAGGTGTTTGAATGGCCAAGTCAAAGTCCAGACCTGAATCCAATCGAGAATCTGTGGAAAGAGCTGAAAACTGCTGTTCACAAACGCTCTCCATCCAACCTCACTGAGCTCGAGCTGTTTTGCAAGGAAGAATGGGCAAGAATTTCAGTCTCTCGATGTGCAAAACTGATAGAGACATACCCCAAGCGACTTGCAGCTGTAATCGCAGCAAAAGGTGGCTCTACAAAGTATTAACGCAAGGGGGCCGGATAATTTTCCACGCCCCACTTTTCATTTTTTTATTAGTTAAAAAAGTTTCAAAAATCCAATAGATTTCGTTCCACTTCACAATTGTGTCCCACTTGTTGGTGATTCTTCACATAAAATAAAAAATTTATATCTTTATGTTTGAAGCCTGAAATGTGGCAAAAGGTTGAAAAGTTCAAGGGGGACGAATACTTTCGCAAGGCACTGTATGTTCCAGGTTAGGGCTTTGAAGTGATAGAATCAAGTTATGAAAATGTTTTTCATACAGCATGTGGCATTTTAAGAGACATACGAAATGTATTTTGCTACAGCTTTAGGTGACTGGGAGGTTTCTCTTAGATTTTAGATAATGTTTGTGACACCTAGCAGAGTAAACACTTCTAGCTTCAAAGCAGAGGGGATGTTTGCTGAGATGTGGTGGGTGGCCTGAACCCAAAACAATTGTAAAGTTTACCTTGGTATACCTAGGTAATTATGTCATTGGTTAATGATTGTCAGTGAGCAGTACAGAAACACATCATATAAGATCACATTAAGAACAGCAAGAGAAAAAAGTATAGGAGAGAAGAGAAAGGAGTCCAGAGGAGCTGGAACTTGAAGCTTGCACCAAGCAAGAGCTCCTAATTCATAATCATCCAGACAAAACCTGGTACTGTGGCTAAGGATCTACGCCTATGGCTGGAAGGTTGCCGATTCAAATCCCGCAGCCAGCACATAACATGTTATGTTATGTGTTTTAGGGAACTTGGGTTTCCTGGGTAAAAGACACCTCAGTTAGAAATGTCTTTCCTGCTTGTGGGTGCATTTTTAGAACGGAGATAGGCTCCCATTTATTTTGTGGCATCCGAAGTGCAGGGAGAGAGATCTTACTGCTGGTTGTATTGCATTTATTTAAGAGTTTCATATTTAGTTGAAGTCTGGGGTTTTTTCTGGGTGATTAGAATGTTAGGCCACTAAAATGCCACCTTTTTGTAAATACTGTATACATAGAATAACTTGTGTGTTGTTGTCTGTAGCTTATTGTTTGTCTTGCCCTTGTTAATAAACATGTGTTTAATCAAGTGTGCCAGGATCATTACTCTTTTCATTAAAGCTGTGCCTGAGAACAAAGAATTAATGTGTCTCTAATTATACCAACTACTCGGATATATTCTGGAGCTGGGGTTCTTAAACTGGGGGTCGCGACATAGTCCCGGGGGGGTCGCACAATAGGCAACAAACAGAACCAACCAAAGGTGAACACACACACTAGGGTGGTAAACAGGACACATACGCAGCTTAGTAGTGCTATGCAGTGCTTAGTCTGGTTTCGAGGAACAAACAGATCCGAAAGTGACATCCGAAAAAAGCAATAATCCAAGAACCAAAGCCAAAAGTCAAAAAGCCAGGTGAGTTTATCATGATAAAGCGCACGGAAAGAGCTTGCCAAAGCAAAGTGCTCACCAGGGTGAGTGACTCCAATACCAAGTGTCAGGAAGTAGCAAGTGAAGGTTTAAATAGTGAAGAGGACAGGTGTGAGGGAGTAATTAGAAAATTAGATTAATTAGGTGCCATGCGTGGTCGTAACACTAGCATTGATACCAGTGTCAAATGATACCATGTCTAACTGCATTGGGCGTATGGCAAAAGACTGGCAGAGCAGGTGATCGCTAACATAAAATCTAGTGCGTATTTTTCTTTACAATTTGACTACACCACCGATGTCTCCGGAGATGCACAAATGCTTGTTTATGTCAGATTTGTTGAAGAGGGAGAAATGAGGATTTTTTGTTGTACGTGAGCATGAAATTGACTGGAACAAGTGTGTGGGAATCTGCTTGAACGGTGCACACAGTGGTCTAGTCACGAAAGTACAGGCCATTGTTCCGTTTGCTTTGTAGACGCATTGTATGATTCATAGACAGATTTAACTTACTTTTTTGTAACAAGCACTTTGAGTTGCAAAAATTATATGAAAGGTGCTATATAAATAAAAATTAATATTATTATAATTATTAAGTGAGTAGGCTTACAATTTATACAACGTGACAATTTTTAAATCTCTGTGTGAGTGTCTAAGGATGGGGTGGGGGTGTCGCTACATATTTTTCACCCCCAAAAAGATTCGCACTCTCAAAATGGTTAAGAGTTAAGAACCCCTGTTCTAGAGAAATCACTTGTAAAACCCTCATCAGGCAGTGATGGGACACTGAGCGGACAAGCAATGTGGCTGGTGATGTTAACCCCTAGGAGTGCATGTTGGGATAGATGGGAACCTGTCTAAAATAGTTGGGAACTAGCAGGGACATCATTAACTCCTGGGACCTTTGGGGGAAGGACAGGGGTTTATGTAGTGTACATGTAGGGTCTTTCTGTATCCCCATCCTGACCTGTGGGCGTAGGTTCCCACCCTGACCTGCCAGGCCTGTATTAGTCAGGACACTGCACCTTCACTAAGTCTTATAATTGGTTTATTCTTGTTGGTTGGTGAAAGTAGTCTTTTTAAGGGTAGATATCCCATGCCTTTCTGATCAGTAAAAAAGCACTTTCATGATCATTTCTATGTATTGCCCATGTTATGCACTTGTAAATTGGGGGTTATGAATAATTATTTTATTTAGTGACTCTCTCTCATCCTAGCATTAGTCCCGCATCAGCAGGGCCAGCTTGTCGGCACGCCCATCTCCATTTACCATTAAATGCAACCGAGAATACTCCAACCGGCGCGTCGCTTCACCTGCTGTTGGAGTGGGGGTGGAGGAGAACAAAGTAATGTAGCCAATTCATAGAGGGAGATTATTAGGAGACATAGGAAATTTGGCCAGGACGCCAGGGTTACACCCCTACTCTTTTCGAGAAACACCCTGGGATTTTTAATGACCACAGAGAGTCAGGACCTCGGTTTTATGTCTCATCCGAAAGACGGCGCTTGTTTACAGTATAGTGTCCCCGTCATTAGGACCCACATGGACCGCAGGGTGAGTGCCCCCGGCTGTCCTCACTAACACCTCTTCCAGCAGCAACCTTAGTTTTTCCCAGGAGGTCTCCCATCCAGGTACTGACCAGGCTCACACCTTCTTAGCTTCAGTAGGCTGCCAATTGTAAGTTGCAGGGTCACATGACTGCTGGCATTTTATTTAGTGACTAAACTGCTATAATAGTGGTAAAGTAATAACAAATCAAATTACATAAAATCAGGAATTGGGTTAACATCTGGGAAATAACATTTAGCAGTGATAGATACATAGTTATGCACAGTGATAGCAGGAACACATTACTGAATGGATTATTGAAGCTGCAGAAAGATACTCATGAAAGAGATCTGAGTATTTAGAATAGATTCCTCATCAGCACAATGGGAAGAAGTAAACAAAACCTTTGGGTATAAAACAAACAGTGGAATTTAAATTCAGGGAAGTTATTCCTAAGTTTTAGATTGTATTATTAATATTAGTTCAGGTGGGTCACAATATTAATATTATTATTATTAGATTGTTGTTTTGGTACTGCAAAATTATATCACAGGGTTAGCAAGAATTCAAAGAAAAGTAACAAGAATGATTCCTTTGATCTCAGTAAATTATATACAGCCAGGGTAAGGTAGATACATTTTTTCATTAAGAACTAAGGAGGAGTTTTGATTCAAATATGTAAGATTTAAGCTCACTCAATTGTGAAATCAGGTTATGGGGTCACTAAAAGCAATTTTATTTAGGAAAGGTAATATGAGACAGTTCTTTATACAAATGTTGTAGACATCTGGAGCAGATGTCTCGAGCAGCAACTACTTTCTCGGGAAAGAGGTTGAGGTGAAAACTCTGGCACATGTGGGTACATTACATAAGACAGAAAAAAATCACTTTGAACTTTACATTTATTTAAATGATGTTAATTTATGTAAACTTATCTACTTTCTTTTGTGAGGATGTTAAAAAGAACATGAACAAATTATCATGCAGGCTTCAACTTCACTATGAAATGAAGAGGACATATTTCAAGTCCTTTCAAGCTGTGAAAGTTTTCACCTCCACTATGTTGACAACTTTTAAGTGTTCCATGATATATGTGCTTTGGGCAAGACCCTCTGTGAAAAGAAATATGATTCCTAATACTAAAGAGATGTAGCAACTTGCATTCAAAAGCTAAAAACAAAATACTTTCATTTCAAACCCTTGTAATAGCGCCATCTGGTGTATAGTCTTTTGATTTGCCAGAAAACTTCAGCGAGTATTGAAATAACATTTGCATTACTATAGAGAGACAAAAATATATATTTCTTGATATTCTTTGCACTTTTATTTGTACTGAACTGTCCAGTAGTTCACAATAATTTAAAATGCATTATTTTTCTGTAAAACAAACAACTCTTTTATTTAAAAGATGCAATGCAATTTTCTATTTAAATTAGTAAAACATACATTTTCAATTGAAACAGAAACAGGTAATTTCTTCATTCTTTCAATTATTTTTTATCATCAAAGAAAAAATGGACATGTGTTATACAGTTTTCAAATACAGTATCTAAGAAAAGCAAACATTGTACTTCATTTTTAATCAATTTTACTTACAATACCTATGCAAGATGAAAAATTAATAATTATTTAATTGAAATATTCATTATTAATTTATTTAATAAATGTAAGTTCTTTATTGTAAGGATGTCATGATTTTAGCACTTCAAATCTATAATTATGTAATAGTTAAGTTAAACTGAAAATGATTGAGAATGGGTTATTTAAATTAGTTTTTGAGTAAATTGAACCTGAGCAAATAATATTGACCAAGTAGTGGGATAATTGCATCTATGCCAAATACTGTCATAATGATATAAAAAAATATATTTTTAACAAATGTAGAGACATTTCATGATTTTGGCTAATACATTTTGTATCCATAGTTGTATTATAATTCTTGAAATGAAAATTTCATAGGAGTAATAAAAATATATAAACTGTAATAAGTGATAAGACATCTAGCAGAAATCTTGCCACATTATAATTTATACAATTATATAGACAATTTGCCTTAACTTGTAAATGCAAAGAGAGTAATGTTAGATGAATATCTATCAAATTTAACATAAATAATATAAGACTATAATTCCCTGTATGTAAGCTTGTTCTTTTGGCAGGGGTCTACACAGCTGGAGAGTGACACCTACAGGAACATTCTCAGCTCTAATAGTGAATGTGCTGTACAAAATAAAAAGTACTTTTATTGGAGCTATTACTGTAGGCTCTGATGAATATAACAAAACAGGCAGATTACCTGAAATTATTGTATTTTAGATTATCTTAAATTATTGTTTTTTTTATCAATAAATAAGGTTTGGTCTTTCTGAGAGTTGCTTAACTATATTTTAAATGAATACCTTTTAAATTTACAACTCTAGGCTATATTATAACCATTTATTGTTCTGTTTATTTGTATATATAGTTTGTTTGATTTTGTTAAGGTGGGTAGTTGCGTCAGCATGCATAGGCTGCAAAGGAACAAGTAATAGGTTTATTCCAAAAAAAGAAGAAAGAAAACACAACGTTTCGGCTGTGGAGCCTTCTTCAGGTGTGAAGAACACCTGGGAAGGACACCTGAAGAAGGTTCCACGGCCGAAACGTTATGTTTTCTTTCTACTTTTTTTTTCAGCATGGAATAAACCTATTACTTGTTAGTTTAATTACAGCATACAAATCAAAACCATAGTTACTATGCCTCTAAAATATCTGAGTGAAAGATGAATTTTTAATGAAAAATATATTAATAAGTGGAGCAAGTTCAAGTTCAAGTTTAAGTTTATTGTCACTTATACTCATACACAGGTACTGTATATGGTATAATGAAATGCTATTTACCTAGCTCCCAGACAGTAAGTAGTAAAAAAAAACACCAATACAATTGTATAAGAAAAGAAAGACAGAGACAACAGGCAATGTGCAAAACAGCAACAGGCAATGTGCAAAAACAACAACAGGCATGTGCAAAACAATAACAGGTAACAATTGATGTGCAAAATCATACATCAACAGAATGAAATAAAGGATAGAAAATTATGGGCAGTGAGCTTCTTGACATGTGAGGTAGAGGTAGATTTCAATGTGTGTTTGAGTTTTGATAAAGAGAGAAGGCACTGTGAGTGTTCAGATTGCGTACCATTTTCCAGATGGTAGAGGGTCAAATAGTCTGTAGCTGGGGTGTGTGGGATCTTTGATGATGCCTAGAGCTTTCCTCAAGCACGGTCTGTCATAAATGTCCTGGATAGATGGGAGGGCAACAACAGTTATGGGCTGGGCAGTTTTCACCACCCGCTGTAGAGCTTTGTGTTCAGCAATACTACAGTTGCCATACCACACTGTGATGCAACCTGTCAGTGTGCTTTCTGTAGTGCATCTGTAAAAGTTAGTGAATATCTGGGGACATATCTTAGCCTTCTACAACAATCTTAGGAAGTACAGGTTCTGTTGCGCTTCTTGATCAGAAAGGTGGTATTGAGGGACTACGTTAGATCCTCTGTGATATGGGCGCCAAGGAATTTGAAGTTACTGACCTTTTCCACTTCAGTCCCGTTGATGTGGATAGGGACATGTCCGTTTCGCAGTTTTCTGAAATCAATGATCAGCTCCTTGGTTTTGCTGATGTGGAGGGTGAGGTTGTTGTCTTCATACCACATTGTAAGAAGATTGACCTCCTCCCTGTAGGCCCTCTCATCATTGTCTGTGATCAGACCAACAACTGTGGTGTCATCGGCAAACTTCATGATGGAGTTGGTGTTTGGCCTTGCAGTCATGGGTGTAGAGGGAGTAGAGCAATATACTAAGCACACACCCCTGGGGGACTCCTGTGTTCAGAGTTAGTGTGCCAGAGGTGTGGTTTCCAAGCCTGACAGCCTGAGGTCTGCCTGTCAGAAAGTCCTGAAACCATTTGCAGAGAGGGTGTCAAGACCCAGTGCACTGAGTTTCTTGACTAGTTTCTCTGGAATTATGGTATTAAAAGCTGAGCTGAAGTTGATGAATAGTAGTCTTGCATATGTGTTCTTTTTATCCAGATGGGATAGGGCAGTGTGTATGGCAATGGAGATTGTGTCATTTGTGGATCTGTTGGGCCGGTAGGAGAATTGGTACAGGTCCAGTGTGTCTGGGATGGTGTCCTTCATGTGCCTCATGACCAGCCTCTCGAAGTACTTCATGATGACATGTGTTAGTGCCACCAGTCGGTAGTCATTAAGGCATGTCACTGTGGTTTTCTTCGGTACTGGGATAATGGTGGTTGTCTTGAAGCAGGTGGGGACAGCTTGGGCCAGAGACATTTTGAAAATGTCTGTAAATACACCTGCCAATTGATTGGAGCAGGCTCTGAGGTAACTATTGATGGTAACTATTAATATTTACTTACATGCCAGTTCTAGAAATTCTATAGATTATAAAAACCACTGTACAGTGAATGACAAGTGTGCAATTCTGAAGTTTCTAAATGAAAAGCAGATACTTTTTCTTAAAATTGCTCCAGTTTCAGTATTTAGGCTAATTACTAGTACCTTTAAGGTAGCAACATTAAAACACTTAATGGAAGGTTATACATTTTCGTCTTGGTATTGGGGAAGTTATTTTTCTTCTTAATTTTCCTATGCAAAAGTGTTTTCATTTTGTATTGTTCTTGACACTTTCAATCAAAGAACAATGAAGAATAACACAGTGAAAAAGTATTCACTTAAAAATGTAGAAAATCCAAAATGTATATTCCCAAAAGCTACCAATAATATAATAATGCTGCATAGAACAATATAATTACAATACACTCATACCCCGGTATTAGAACGTTCAGTATACGAATTTTCGCTAATGTTAACATGAAGAATTTGTACCTTTTAATTCAGTATAGGAACGAAATTACGCTAGTCCAAATGTTAAAGTTAGAAAGTGACAGGTTTTGGCCAAGAACCTTCTGCGAACTGTTGAATGCGCCACCGAACAGCTGTTTGTTTCTGTGTGTGTGGAAGGCATTGTGGTAAGGGACGCCATGAGGCAGCAGTGCTTTGTTTATGATCACAGTGAAAGCCTGTGCTCTCATTTTCAAAGTGCTTTTTTGTGTGTTTGTTTTGTAGTTGCTGTTTATTATGAGGTCTTAAGGAAGAGAAAAATATTATTTTATACTCACCAAAAGTATGCACATCACTCTAGCTGATCACTTGGATAGCTATCAATTATGAAAGAATGAAAAATGTAAATATAATATTATATATCATTACTCAATAAGTTTTCTATAATGGTCTGTATGTTATAATATGTTTAGGCTGGTTTTAGATTGAACTTGGCTTCGGTTCGGAAAGGGGTGGATTTTTTCCCATATGAAATAATGTAATTTTTATTTTCAATTTACGATCTTCTGCCTTCCAAACAGATTTTTAGGAATGAATTACTGTAGGCGCAGATACCGGGGTATGAGTGTATTACATTAATAATACCATAGAAGAATTCAATAATACACCAAATTATATTATGGCTAGACAAGAGAATTCACACAAATTAACTTTGTGTACAACAGTTGTACAGTGTGTCACAAATCTTTGGCACAAACATTTATCCAATTAATTGACATAAAAAATTCAAACTAGCTATTATTTGAAGTCTAAGAAAATTCTCAAAAGGGCATGCCAAATATTTCACCAACAGACATGTTGAACATGAAAAAAACTTTCAAATGCAGCTCTAAAATTAGACAAAGCAAAACTTTTAAAGATCATTAAACTTTGGGTGCTACTGTTTGTAAGGAGTACAACTTAGTCTTGTACAGTCTAACTATTGGAAACTTCTCTCTACTGAAAGTAATTTTAAGTTCTCTATATTGACTACTACGTAGCTTCTGCCACAGATTGTTTTATGTTACTAATGCATTATTATTATTATTATTATTATTAGTAGTAGTAGTAGTAGTAGTAGTAGTATTGTTGTTGTTGTTGTTGTTGTTGTTGTTGTTGTTGTTGTTGTTGTTGTTGTTGTTGTTGTTGTTGTGCCTCTGCTACTCATTGGTAATCTTCTCACTTATCACTCTTTGGTGGATGAGTGATGTGTGATCATTAATTGGTGGATCTTCCTTTGTGTGACTAACCATGGCCTATGAATTTTAAAATCATGTCCAGATGTGCCTATGGCTCTCTGCTAGACATCCAGGTTCCAGTGCTGCATATCCATCGTGGGAAGTTTGGATTGTCAATATCCTGGTGAAGATCTTTATCCAAAAGACAAACTCATCTTCCTTTACTCCCTACTTACCATAGGCCATTCTGTGGCTGAGATCACAAAGAGGATGCCTCTTTAGCTACAGTCCTGTGCCATTACACGAACTGATGTTTGAAAAATCTTTCTAAGTGAAATAGTAGGCTTTGTCCCTGCAGTATTCTATTAAATGAGTAAAAAAAAATAAGAATGTATTAAGAAGTGATGAAAGCAACAACTATTCATTTCACACAAAATTAATTTTCCATGAAAATCTGCAAGAGAAGGAAGGTTGGGAAATGCAACACATACAGTATGACAATCGAAAGTCTGTTTGCTTACAGTACTGAAAAATGTTTACATTATTGAAAAATACATTCAATACTTGCATCAGAGAAATACAAGCTTAATCTGTCTGCCATACTTTTCTGGTTCAATTTATGATTTAAAATGCTGTCCATAAACTAAGATTTATTGAACACTTCAGTCCAGTAGAAAGAGTAAGAGTCACACATTGGGAACAATTAGTATTGAAATACATTGATCTTGTTGCGGCAAACACTACATGCCATAAAACAATAACACTCTCCCTTTAATCTTAATTTTATTTTATTTATTAAAAAAATTAAATCTTAATCATGAAAGGGAACATTAGTACAAAGGTCTGCTGCAAAATTGTAAGAAAGATGAAACCTTAACTATTTTGGAAAGTAAATAGTAAAAATTGAGGAATTGAGGAACAGAAGAGGTGAAGCTAACATGGCAAAAGCACTTTAGCACTTACTGCTTTATCACAATGTATTTGAACTGTTCAATTAAATGATAAAGGCATCATGAAACAAAAGGACAAAAAGCAAGGATATATTTACTGCACATATAGTGGATATGTATATTGTAGGTAAACAGTTTAAATCTCTATGTTGTGTTTTGATTGCCAGAGTATTAGTGTTTGCAACACAGCTCACTTGTAAAGCAACATTATTTATTGTTACTTTAGTAAATCTGTGAATCTTTCCATTCACAGGGAGATTACTATAATTATAATCATACAACTATGATTATTGTTTGAACATCAAATAAAGTGCTGAAGAGGATGAATTTAGAAATTAAATTAAATTCTAAACCTCTTTTTAATGCATAGGAAATAAATGGGTATTTAATGTTTTAATGATTTTACAAAAATTTATTTCCAAACCTTATAAAAAAGTTCCTTCACTTTTTCCAAACTAGCAATTTACATGTAATTTCCTATAATAATTTAAACCTATATACAAAAAAGCAAAATTTGCAAAAATATTTGAAAGTCATCCTGCAAAGTTTCACATTTCTCTCTCTTTCCTAGCATTAATGCCGCATCAGCAGGGTCCGCTTGTCGGCACACCAGTCTCCATTTGGTGGTTTGAACCAAATGTTTGAGCTGACGTTGCCATTAACTGCAACCGAGAAATACTCCAACCGGCACGTTGCTCCGCCTGCCGTCAGAGTGGGAGGGGGGGAGGAGAACAAAGTAATGTAGCCAATTCATAGAGGGAGATTATTTGGAGGCATGGAAATTTGGCCAGGACACCGGGGTTACCCCTACTCTTTTCGAGAAACACCCTGGGATTTTTAATGACCACAGAGAGTCAGGACCTCGGTTTTACGTCTCATTCGAAGGATGGCGCTTATTTACAGTATAGTGTCCCCGTCACTATACTGGGGCATTAGGACCCACCTGGGCCGCAGAGTGAGCACTCCCTGCTGGCCCCACTAACAGCTCTTCCAGCAGAAACCTTAGTTTTTCCCAGGAGGTCTCCCATCCAGGTACTGACCAGGCTCACACCTGCTTAGCTTCAGTGGGTTGTCAGTTGTGAGTTGCAGGGTGATATGGCTGCTGGCCGTAAAGTTTCACATTTGTAATTCTTTGATTTGTGTATCATCATATACAGTTTGTAGTAGCTATATGTTCACAGGAACTAAAGCTGTTGTACATAATTCATAAATTTAAGTGCATTGTTACTTGTTATCAAATCTCATAATCGCCAATTATCTTTTTTCCTTCTTTCATATATTAAATGAACATACAGTTGCCACAAGCCTCTTACTGTACTTTCAACTAAGACATTTGTTTTTCCTATTCCTTCCTATACATTAATCAAGTATGAAGTGAACTTGAATTTGAACTTTATTGTCATATGTAACCAGTACATGTACTGGTACAATGTAATTTTTATTTACAGAAAGTCTCTCGATTGTTAAAAAAGTTTAAAAATACAAAGTGTAGAAAGTTCATCAAGACAATATACAAACAGTAGACAATGTACAAGTAAACAAGTAAGCAGTTTGAATGTAAACAATGCCGATATGTAAACAAGGACTGCAGATGTGCAATAAATAAGAAATTAAAATGAGGTAGATGGTGTAGGTGTGGTCAGAGGTGCATGGTCAAATGTGTTCATCAATTGCACTGCTTGTGGGTAGAAGCTATTGAGGAATCTGGTGGTAAGTATCCTTATGCTTTTGTATCTCTTGCCTAAGGACAGTGGGGTGAAGAGCTCATGCCTGGGGTGGTGACTGTCCTCTGTGATGGCCAGAATTCTACCACAGCAGCTGTCCTCATAGAGCTGTTTAATCTCTGTGAGACCACGGCTGATGATCTTCTGGGCCACATTCACCATTCTCTGCAGTACCTTTCTCTTTCGAGAAGAGGTGTTGTCGTACCACACAGTGATCCCGTTCGTGAGGACACTCTCGGTGGTGCAGCGTTAGAAGTTCACCAATACGGGTACTGGCATCCCACATCGTTTGAGGGACCTCAGGAAATAGAGGCACTGTTGAGCCTTCTTCAAGATAGAGTTCACAGTCCAGGTTAGATCATTAGAAATGTGAATTTCCAAAAACCTAAAGCTGGTGACTGTTTCCACTTCTGTTCCATCAATACTGAGTGGACTGTGAAGTGTGCGGCCTGTGTCTCCGAAAGTCCACTATTAGCTCTTTTGTTTTATTCACATTCAAGTCCAGGTTATTGCTATGACACCACCTCAGCAGCTGTATGACTTCATCCCTGTAAGTAGACTCGTCATCATCGCTGATCAGGCCTATTATAGTGGTGTCATCTGCAAATTTAATGATGCTGTTGCTGCTGTGTCTTTCTGTGCAGTCGTGAGTGAATAGGGGGTACAACCTTGGACTCAGATAGGAGCCTTGTGGGGTTCCAGTGCTCAGGATGTGTGGTGTTGATGTTTTATTACCTATCCGCACCACCTATGGTCTGTCAAGAAGTCCAGCAGCCAGTTGCAGACAGAGTTGCACAGTCCTAAATCCTAATCCCCTGAGCTTTGTCACCAGTTGGCTGGGTATGATGGAATTGAATGCTGAACTGTAGTCCTCAAACAGCTTTCTCACATATGAGTTCTTCGTGTCCAGGTGTTCCAAGGCTTTATGTAGAGCTAGGGAGACAGCATCATCCACTGATCTGTTGTTCTGGTAGGCAAACTGCAAAGGTTCCAGGAACTCTGTGATGGAGGAGTTGATGTGTGATAACACCAGCTTCTTCAGGCACTTTATTACCACATATGTTAATGCTACTGGGCGGTAATCGTTTAAGCATGTAATTTTTGCCTTTTGGGGGATTGGAACGATATTGTTTTTTTTTAAGCAAGTAGGGACAATGGACTGTGACAGGGAGGAGTTAAAGATGTCTGAAAACACTGTGGTCAGCTGGGCTGCACATGTCCTTAGGACGCGGGTTGGTATCCCATCAGGCCCTGCAGCCTTATGGATTTTCACCCTTCTCAGAGTCTTCTGCACGTCCTGCTCTGAGAGTTTCAGAACAAACTCGCCCTGTACACTTGAGGTCTTCTCAGCAGTGTCCGTGTTCAGAGCATCAAAGCGGGCATAGAAATGGTTCAGCTCATCAGGCAGGGATGTGTAGTTCGTGTCAATCTTCTGGCTGCAGCCCTTGTAGCCTGTGATTGACTGTAATCCCTGCCACAGCCTCTGGGTGTCAGCGCATTGCATTTCAAGCTGCACTCTATAGCTCCGTTTAGCATGTTTTATGGCTTTCTCTAATGCATACCGTGATTCCCTGTATAGCTCTTTGTCCCCCGATTTGAACGCAGTGGATCTGTCTTTTATTTTATTGTGAATGTTGTTGTTGAACCACAGTTTCTGATTGGGAAATGTCTTAATTTTCTTTTCTGGTACACAAATGTCAGTGCAATATTTAATATAGCTGATGACCGCGTCCGTATACTCATTTAAATCTGTGTCGGGAGCACTGAATGCATCCCAGTCTGGACAATCAAAGCAGTCTATTAACGTGCTTTATGCCTCCTCAGACCAACAGCGCACTGACCTGTTCGCAATGTGGGAGGTTTTCAGCTTTTGTTTGTAGTCCGGAAGCAATAGCAGAACTCGGATTAGGAACCGAAACTCGGTTTATTGTTGTGTAGCAGGGGTCCAATATATTGTCTCCTCTTGTTGGTACAGTGACATACTGAATGTCTCCCCCTGGCGTGTGCCCACCTGTTGTTGTTGTTTTCCGAATTTGGCAGATGGAGTCCGCAATGTGAAAAAAGTTGTTTGATGACCCTAAGGAGTCTGTCCTCAGGTGTAAAAGTGTTTATGTGTCATAAGTAATTCTAGCCATTCAGCATCTAACACAAACCAAGAGTATTAACGTATAAATAAACATTAAAACAGTCACACAGCGAGAGAGCTTTCTGTAAACCATCTTGCCATCTTGCCGGCGCTTTAGAAGACCAATATTAAGTAACTTCTTCAGCAACAGGGAACAGTTAATAGACAAGAGCTTTAACAAGCCTTAGAAAAGCTGCCAGCGATTGGTGCCCTAGGCGAACGGATTATTCAGTTTGTCCATCCATCTGTCCAACCAATGATTCTGAGACCAAGCAGATCCAATACAAAATTTTCATAAGAGATTTCCACACAACAGCTAGATGATATTTTAGAATAATTTAAAATTTAAAAAGCATTAAGAATGATAATTATCCATCGATCCATTTTTTAACCACTTTATCCAAACAGGGTCACAGAGGAGCCACAGCCTATCCTAGCAAACTACAGCTGCAATACAGGTTGCCAGTCCATCTCAGAGCAGACACACAGATACACTCACACTAGGGCCAATTTTCCAAGATGCCGAAACTGGAGCATCTGGCAGAAACACACACAATGCGGGAAGAACATACAAACTCCAGACAGATAGCACCCCAATGACTGAGAAATGGGTCCCAGAGTTGTGACCAATGCTCACCACAGGAACACCAGTGTCACCCAAATTTTAATTCTAATTTTCATTACTACATATCCAAAAATTGCTTTAATTACTAACACATCCAATATAGAAATAATTAATGAAAGCTCTGTACTTTTTTAGAAATGGAATGTTCTTTAAGTCATCTTGAAAAGGCCTGAAGTTCACCATTCAAATCTATAGGATCAAAGTAATTTGAAATTTCACTGCCTACTCCAATTCCAACAGAATACATGTTTTGAAAACATTTTGCTGTTCTCTTTTTAAAGCTGATTGGATTGAAAACTGCGGAAAGATTTTATTTTTATTCTTTGTCACTAAAATGTTTGCCAGAATCCTAATCATGCACCTGCATCATGCTATCAAAGTGACTGTTTGACAAGTAATAACTTGCAATATCTTAACTCTATAGCCATTAAACAGACAACATTGTGAAATGCAATAGTGGTACACCTCTGCAGAGTGGAGTGACAAAGGACTCCAAGACTGTAACTCCAAGACCTAATGTATCTGATACATTTTATAGAAATATATAGAAACACACAACAATAATACATCACAGACACCAAAGGGTAAATACTTAAGTTAGAGTGTTGCACCGTGGAAGACCAGGGACTGAGGCGGACAGATTACACAGACGTCTCTGCTCTTTATTGTGCATAACATAGAGGGCGTACATTCCTACAAGTACTTAGGGGTACCCCTGGATGATAAGCTGGAGTGGTCTGGTAACACTGACGCCCTGTACAAGAAAGGTCAGAGCCAACTATTTTCTTAGGAGACTCAGGTCCTTTGGTGTGTGTGGAACACTGCTACACATTTTTTATGAATCGGTGGCAGCGGCCATCTTCTACGCTGTTGTGTGCTGGGGCAGCAGCATCATGACAAAAGATGCAAATAGGCTGGCACTGTGTTGGGGATGAGCCTTGACCCCATGGAGGTGGTGGGTGAGAGGAGAATGCTGACCAAGCTCACAGCCATCATGAACAACACCTCTCATCCGCTTCATGGGACTGTTACTGGGCAGCGGAGCACTTTTAGCAAAAGACTGCTCCAGCTACTGTGTTCAAGGGAACGTTTCCGCAGGTCTTTCCTCCGGGCGGCTGTCAGGGTGTATAACGCTGCCCTAGGCTAGGACTGTGAGCCCTTCATTTGCACGTCTATGGACAGCATGTTTGCTCCATTGTATTTTTTCGACAATCAGTCTGTATAAACCTATGCACATTTTGCAAATATTTTATTGTTTTTACAGTGATTATGATCATCATATTTTGCACACACCTATGTATTTATTTTTATTTATTTTGTTCTCTTTTGTTTATAACTATTCTGATGTCTGTTTTTGCTTGTCTTGGGCTGGACTGCTGTAACACATCAATTTCCCTACGGGATTAATAAAGTATTATCTATCTATCTAACTCGTAACTGACACAGAATGACACAGCCAAGGCACCCAAGTGCCGTAAAGCGGTAACTCCCAAACCCAAAGCACAACAGCGCAACAGCGTCTTAAACCTGAAACGGACACTGTGTGAGACATAACATTTCCCCCCCCCCCTTCATAAAATGAAACAAACACAGTTCTCCCAGACAGTGAAAAGCACTGATGGAAGTAGGGCTGGCCAAGACAATAAACGCAATCAAAAATCAGTTATAAAGTCATTAAGCCAGGCTGGTCTGGACCGGCTGCTGGCTGGCTGGCTGTGGAGAAGGAGCCATGGGTTGCTCTGCCACAGGAACGGACGGCTCCACCGAGACATCAACCTCGCCTGAGAGTCCAGCAGGGGCAGCCTCACCCTCCATGTCAGGGTGTGTGGGAGGTGTCACTCTGCAGAGCCGGCTGGCATGCCATCCTGACCCATCAGAGAGGTGGAAGGTGGTGGGAACCAGCTGCTCTTGTGACCGTCGCGGTTCCGCGCGGGCTTGTGCCCTCCGCCACCTGTTCCGTCCCGCAGCACCTGGGGCGTGAACCAGGGTCTCCGGCGTAACACAACAGGGAACCAGCCGCATGAGCTAAAGGAGACCTCCCTCGCCCCAGGCAGCTGAGGTCCATGCTACGCGCAGTGAGGGCGATGACGTCACCATATCCGAAATAGCTCCGCTACACTCTGTGACTTGTAAAGAAGACCAAAAACACATGGAGCTTTTGCTCCCGAATAGGCCTTCAGATCCGGACCCAGTCCTGGACAGCTTCACCCAGGAGGCTTCACCCTGTATGAACTGTCATATTACCTTTTTATGTGATGCTGGCATTCAGCCACCCTGCTGTGGGTGCATGCCAGAGGGGTTGGAGCTCGGTATGCTAGGAGCCTATCCAGGGGCATTTGTAGCTCATGGCTGAGCATGAGGAAGGCTGGAGAGCTGCCAGTTGTGGCATTTTGTGTGGCCCTGTAGTGAAGGAGAGTGCGGAGGAGCGCAGCTGAGAAGGAACAGCCCTTGGACTGGTGGGCTCTGATGTAGTTTTTGAGAGTCTGGTTCAGGCGTTTCACATCCCCGTTTGCCTTGGGTTGTAGAAAGAAGTGCGAATGTGTCGTATGCCTCTGTCAGCCAAGAAAGACTCAAACTCTCCAGACACAAACTGTGGCCCGTTGTCAGGCAAGAGATACAAGAGCATACAGACACTCACCACCAGATTCCTCAATAGCTTCTATCCACAAGCAGTGCGATTGGCAAACACATTTATTGCACATCTCCAGTCATTGTTTACACGTCTGCATTGTTTACATTCAAACTGTTTACTGTTTACTAGTATATTCTCTACTGTTTGTTTGTATATTGTCTTGAGGCACTAACTGCACTTTATGTTTTTGCTCTTGTTTTAACAATCGAGAGACTTTCTGTAAGTAAGAATTTCCCTTTACCAGTACATGTACCGGTTACATATGGCAATAAAGTTCAAGTTCAAGTACAGTGGTGATGACGATTGGCAGGCCCTAGTGGGCAAAGAGGGATTCCAGTAAGACAACTTGAGTGGTGACAGATCCTGTGGAGGCTACTTCTGGCCACTTTGAATGGAGGTCATATGCTACTATAAGGAAGTGCTGATTGGGCAGGACACCATGCAGCTCCCTACAGATGTCCAGCTGGAGGTGATCCCAGAGCTTGGCCAGCCAGTCTAGGGGCTGAAGAGGAGGCAGAGGAGGCCCTCCTGTTTTCCTGCTAAGGAGGCAGGCCTCGCAGTTTCTGACCAGCTCCTCTATATCCCGGTCGATTCCTGCCCACCAAATCAGATTGCTTGAATTTAACAATGCCCAGGTGGGCTACATGTGCCATCTGGGGAACACATGCTTGGAGACTGGCTGGAACAACCGTGAAGGTCCCCCGGGCAACATAGGAGTCGTTCCAGTAAGAGAGCTCATCTTTGACGTGAAGGAAGGGGCCCAGTTCGGCAGGGACTTTGGAGGGCCAGCCCGAGCGTATAAAGGTGCGGAGCTGGGAGAGGTTCAGGTCTTGTTCTGAGGCCCTCTGTAGATCCTGGAGAGAGACGGTCACCTGAAGTGGAGAGTAGAACATTTGGATGAGTTCAGGCTCAAGTGTATCTGAATCAGGACCTCTAGGCGGGTTAGGAAAGCAGCAGGGCAGTAGATCTGCAACTACATTCTCATGACCTGAAGTGAACTCAGACCAGCGGTGGAGTTGGAGTGGTCGATGCCCTGTTCTTGAAGTGGCAAACAGCACAGTAAGGGCACACGTGCCACCTCTCACATGCCAAGATGCAAGCCAGGCCCTCTTGCTCCCACAAAGAGTATTTCTGTTCAGTTGGACTGAGAGCCCGGGAGGAAAAGGCGATAGGTCGCTCTGCACTGTTGTGAAGCTGGGACAGTAAAGCTCCCATGGCGGTGCTAGAGACATCACAGGGGATGAAGTTTTAGCTGGAAAGGTCAAAGTGTGCCAGGACAGGCGACGAGGTGAGCTGAGCCTTCAGGAGATGGACAGCTTCAGAGCAGGCAGGAGCACAAACCCAAGGGGCATCCTTCTGCAGCAGCTGACACAGTGGGGCTGTAAAGGCTGATTAGTGTGGCAGAAACCAGAGATAGTAGGCAGTCATCCCAAGGAAGGAGGCAACCTAAGCTGGCGTGGTAGGCTCTGGGATGCACTAAATGGCCTCAATGTTGGAAGGCAGCGGGGTGAGGCCGGCAGCTGTAAGACGACACCCCACCCACTCGATGGTGTCATGGCAAACACACACATTTCTCTCCATCGAGGGTGAGGTGGTTATGGTGAAGCACCTTGAGCACTCTGTGGAGGCGCTCATCATGGCTGGCACGGGTTGGGCCGTAAATGACAATGTCATTGAGATAGATGACTACTCCAGAGATTCCAGCGAAGATAGTGAACATCACTTTCTGGAAACAGCTGGGGGCAGAGCTCAATCCGAAGGGCACCCTTGTGTAGTGGAAGACACCGATGTGTGTGACGACAGCTGTCAAGTTCCGGCTTCCAGGGTGGAGAGGAATCTGGAGGTAGCCGTGACCAAGATCCAATTTTGTAAATACTTGGAACCGGAGTACTGTGAGGTGAGCTCTTCCACTCTGGGGAGGGGGTACTTATCTGGTATGACAGCTTTGTTCACTGCCTTCAGGTCCACGCAGACTCACAAACCCCCAGACTTCTTTGCAACCACCAGATTGGACACCCATGGGGAGGCGTTGACCAGTTCAATGATGCCCCCCTCCTGGAGTCTCTGGAGTTTGGCAGTGACCTAATCGTGGAGGGCCAGCAGGATGCAGCATAGTGGCTGGGTGCATGCTGGTGTCAATCAGGGGCTTGTGGTTAAAAGCGGTGATGCAGCCAAGGCCATGGAACACTGCAGGCCACTGGGTCTGCCACGGAGAGCAGAGAAAACCTGAGGCGAGTAAAAAGGTCCAGTCCCAGAAGGTTGGCGCCATGGTGGCATACAAGGAAATTGAATGCAGAGAGAGACCGGGAGCAATAGAGTACTGATAAGCTGAGTGAGCCCACTATATCAATATAAGAACTGCCATAACCCCACAGGGTGGTGAATGGTGCTGAGAGTGGGTGAGAGAAAAACTGCTCCACTGCTGAGAGATTGAAGATAGAGACAGTAGCCCCACTGTCCGGCAGCAGGGGAATACACACACCATTCAGCTCAAAAGTGCATGTTTTGAAAGCTCTGGGCACTGCATTCACTTTGTGAACTGTGGTGGGAGCAGAGGACGCCGAAGCTGAAGCTGAGTGCCGTGGGCTGGCTGGCGCTGAATGGCAGACCTTGGCAAAGTGATTATATTTGCTGCATCGTCAACACTGATGCCCTCGAGCAGGGCAGTTCTGAGCCCTGGAGGCGTGAAAGGGCGAACTGCAATTCCCACAGTGCCTGGTAGGAGACGCACACAGCTGCCACATGTGTAGCACGTCTACGTCTTGTGTGAGCGAGTCTGGGCTGGCCAGCTGCTGCGGCTGCTCCATATGGCCGGCAGTGAGTGCGGGAGAAGGAGCTGGGCAGCACGCTAGTGTAGAGGACAAGGCAGCGGCGGCCTCCGTTTGAAATGCTATTTCAATAGCCTTGTTCAGTGTGAGGTCATCTAGTGCTGTAAGCAATCTTTCTCTGACTTTCACGTTATTTGTGTGCTCTGCTATCTTATCTCTTATGAACTCGTCCTGCCTCGCGTCGAATTGGCAAGAGGAGGCTAGGACGCACAAGTCTGCAAAAAACTGATGCACAGACTCACCCGGCTGCTGTTTGCGCTGTCTGAAGAGAATCTTGCGGATGATGACACTCTGGGGGCTGCGAAGTGTGCTTTCAGAAGCTCCACGGCTCCAGCGTGTATGTTGCAGCAGAGCCTAGAGTGTGGAAAATGCGCTGTCCCTCGGTCCCTTGGCAGTGTACAAGGATCGCTTTTTTCTGGGTGTCCAGCAGGTTTAGAAGGTCAAGTGCAGCCCAGTAAGTCTCGAAAGAGTCCAACCAGCGAGTCCAGCACACCAGTTAAAGCGAGGAACAGGGGAGGCGGTGGGAGTGAAAGCTCCATCCTCGTCTCCAATGTTACACCATGGAAGACCAGGGCCTGAGGCGGACAGATTATACAGACATCTGCTCTTTATTGTACATAACTTGTTACTGACACAGAATGGCAAAACTCCGCCAAGGCACCCAAATGCCGTAAAATACCTGTTTCATAAATTCTAAAACACCAATCCTGTTATAAACAGCATCATTGCTGCTGTTACTTCACTTGGAGTTGTGCCAAATTTTAAAGGTTTACCAGAGAGAGACAGGGACAGAGGGAGGTGGTGAGGGAAGAAGAGCAAACCAGAAAATGCCACAAATATTACTACTTACAGCCATTTGCAGTATGCATTATTTTATAAATAATAACTCAACTCACACTGTGGTTAATGGTGTAAATATTAATATTTGTGTGTACAGTTTTTTCCTTATCTATAGACCTCTTTTCAACAGCAAAAAAGAGAACCAAATCTATCTTTTTATGTCAAGGATATTTGCTATTGAGAGACATCTTGAAGTGTAATATTGCTAAAAGACAAAAACAACATCAAATGCTACCAGAGCGCACTCAAGCGTCAGTAGAACTCTGGCATGTTGTAGACAGAATACAATACAAATAATAAAGTCAAGTAAACATCAGTCTGACCAGACCTACTGTGAACTGTGAAGCTCCCTCTGTCTTCATATCTTATTAATCAGGTATAGAGGATTAATGTGGACATACATCCTATTGGAACAAACTATGCTATTTCTTGCAAGTGACTGAGCCTCTAAATATATTCTCTTGAAAAGCTGACAGGCTTCCACAGTGTGGACACAAAGGACCTAGTCACATCTGTAGCAGATGTCTTGTGGCGGAGACTATAAATAAAGTGAAGAAGATCATCAACCACTGATGAGCCCTGCTATGTTTGTGACAAGCTGTTCATGACTGTACACACTATCATTTCACAAATGCCACTGCATTTGTCACAGACTTGTTGGATGGATCCTGCACTTCTGTTTCTTTGCAGGAAAGCAGTCTGTGGAAGTGTTCAGTGCTCAAGTGGGTGCCTTTGCTATAACATGCAGTAATGCAGCAAAACAAAGAAGAGAAAGGAACTGCCACTAACAGAAAAAGAAAGAAAAATAAGTAAATCATTAAAGGGCCCCAAACTCTGTAATTATCACCTATTTGAAATTAGATATGAAACTAATATTTGAATTAAGATATATAATTTATTTTTTCATTTTGATGGCTAAATTTATTCACAGCCTCGTATAGTGCAGGAGAATGAGCAAGTGTTGTAATTCTAGTAGTGTTACTATCCACATCAGCAACAGATTAAGACACAAAAACTGATATCAGACAGGAAAATGGATTAATTAAACTGTTCATGCTGTCACAGTATTTTTATGAATGTTTCTACTCATGAGAACAATTTCTGAAAATGAATGCAATCAATTGCAATTTAAGGACATTTAAGTCACACAAAATAGACTTTTCATGAGACTTTTTTTCAGCATTACATATTTTACATGTAAAAAAGAAATTGAGGCTGTTGATTACAAATGGTACTTGGTTTGTGATATTTTCTTACAGTACATCTACAGTGCTCACATAAGTGCATTAAAAAAACAATGTCAAGAAGTGTCATTTTCTGTATTTTTTTCTTCCTTACTGACATGGAAGAGCAATACAGCAGGCAATTAATATGAATTACATCGCATAATATAAAGCTTGTCCAAAACTGAATTTACACCACCAAAAAAATCAGAGATAGATTTATAAATAGGAGAGTTAAAAAAGAAATGTCATGCTAAGTAATTTCCGTAAATCATTTTGCCTATATAGACAAATGTATCTCAGTATATAAATAAATACTGCCAAAGTCAGAATTTAAAGTCCTTTGATAGCTCTGGAATTCTCATGAAAACAGTAGGACAGATTCTAAACCTTTCTGATTTGATTCCAACAACAGACGGGAGCAAAGAAATACTGAGTCCATCTGGGAAGAGGGATACATTTAGGTTTTTGATTCTCAGTCTGTAGCTGTGTTGTTCGCATTTAATTTGAACATACATAACTTTTTATATATTGTTCTTATTTAAATGTCTCAGTATAACTAGAAGTAAAACTCATAGTGAAACAAATGAGATTATGATTGTCATTTTAATATTGTATAATATTATAATATTGTAGCGCATTCGCCTGGCGCTGTGGCTGAAGAGCGCCCAGCTGGGGTACGGGAGTAGTAGTGGCCAGGGCGGGGACTAGGAAAGCCACTGACCAGTGCAGCTGACCCATTATAAAACGGGTGTACAGAGTGGTGAGATGGCCCGGATCCGTGTAAATAGTTATCTGGTTTCGCAAACCTTTTCTTATACTACTGGAGGTACTTAATTGCCACCCTATTACTTTGTAACTGTATCCGAATGGACCCCAGTGTGTTGTGCTCTCTCTCCTTCTCTCTTTCTCTTCTCGCGTGCGGGCGCTGTGGTTGTGTTTGCTGTGCCAGGCGCTCTTCAGACAAGAGTCTGAAGCACCGTGTCAGTCCATGCTAAACACAAAAATATCACAATATACTGTATATCAGGGGTGCCCAACTTTTTTAATGTAAGATCTACTTTTTCATTTGCCAGTCCAGCGCGATCTACCAATGTGAATATGAAGCTTTGATATAGGAAAAACAGACTGTGGGCACATCAGTACAATAATGATACCCATCACCAAAATGACAGCAAATAAAAGCAAGTGACTTGTGCTACAGTGAACCAGTAATGTTCCCCATTTTAGAAAAAAAAATATCCTACCTTTATGTGAGCATTGGCACTGAGAAGCTTACTTGAGAACACTTTCTTTTTTGGGGGGGGGAACGTGTTGACATTGCTGATCATGTCGATGACATATTTATTTTGTCCCTGCGGCTCGACATTCAGCTCATTTAGCAGTTCAGTCAAGTCTGTGAGGAATGCTAAGTCCAGAAGCCACTGGTCATCCTCTAATTGGGCATATTCACCATGTTTAGACGACTTGAGAAACTCTTTGATTTCAGGCAACAGTTGTCTGAACCTCACCAAAAATGTTTGTTTTTGAAATCTCCAAACCACAAGTCAGCAGCCTCAACAAACGCTTTTTTGTTACTGCTGGAATCCCCGAATGACTTTTTGTGTTTAGCCAGGACGTGGCTCACACTAAACGATGCAATGATTGCCGCTTTCCCTCTTGTATTAGGCCTTGTGAAAACCGACTGCTGCTAGTAGAGATTTTAATTTTTCCACTTTTCTTTTTTTCATAACTTACTTTTATCGGGAAAGTCCACATCATACGTTTTGTGTGCAGTTTTGGAATGTTGTTCTATATTTCCCTTTTTTGCATAGATGCTAGCATTCCAGGTTTGAATGCGAAAGTACAAAAAAATAATCATGCTCCCATTCCTTGTGCTCCCTCTTCGCTTCATAATTTTCGCTTAAACATTACAACTATTAAATTAAACGATAACTATTAAACTATTAAATTAAACGATAATCAACCTTATCAAACTGTTGGCGAATTTGTCACTGCCAGTTTGTTCCGCTACAGTGCAATGTGGGATTCATGTGGCAATAACCAAAAGCACATTCTTGGGTAGTACATACAGTACAGCACTCTTTATTTACGGCGCTCCTGTAGCCTTTTTTTCAGTGTCAGCCAGCACTCAGGGAAGAGACTTTTACAACCCATTTGACATTTGATACACAAGGGCAGTAAAATGTATGACATTACATGCACAGATCTGAATGAATTTTTAGATTATCGAAAAAAGTAGTCAAATAGCCCATTTATTTTTTGGCCAACATTCCTGTGATCGACAAGCAAGCACTCCGAAATCAGGTTGGGCACCCCTGGTCTAAATGGATGGAAAGGTAACAAAGTTTGTATGTGTTCACATGGTTTTCTTTCATTTGCATCGGTTTCCTCGCAGAATTCAAACACATACTGGTAGGCTGATTGTGCTTATGTGTGGGTGCATACTGTATATGTGTCTATATATGCCCTGCAATGGACTGCAACTGAGCCCTGTAACAGTTAGTCATCGAATACATTTTGACTGAGAAAAGAATGTGGGGCATTGCTTTCTGGTTCAATCTCTTGTATCAAAGAAGACATAAAAAAGAGATCATATCAGATATTACAAAAAAGCCCAGAACACACTCTTTCAAACTAGACTCATCCTGACTTCATCTATACACAGCAAAGAACCCAATGTGAAGTATTAGTATTAAGTATTAAACACTAGTAAAGCATGTCTGACTTTGTTTACAGTTAACTTTAGTTTATAAACCAGTTATAAAATCTAAAATTAAAGCATATTTAAAAAAACATTAATCTGCAATACATGTAATGCCCAAGATTAAACATTGAAAATTCTGTTTTTACACTGAGATTTAACCAAGTGCATGAATCCGATAATGCCTGAAAGGCAAGGATACCAAATAGGATGGCTTTTCTGTAGTACCATGCTTCAAAATATTGTTTTGACAATGAGGATAACAGCTCACTAAATCAGATCAAAATTAAGAGTGCTAATGAAGTACTGTTCTCTAGCACAAATACGAAACAATTAACTTAGGTGTCAAGACTGAGGGAGGACTGTGATTTCAGCCCTGGGGAGTACAATAATTAAAACCTGATCCTGTATGTCTGTGAAAACTTAACATAATCAAAATGATTGTCAACATTAAGGTCTACCACATTTTTAACTACACTGAAAACTCAGTTAACTCCTTTTTATATTCATATCCACAAAACTTTTTTGTATCTTTGCAAGAAGGGTTGAAACATTTTGGTACATTTAAAAAATATTTTTTTCTACTGATTTATCTGTACATAAATTATTTCTTGTAGAATAAAGCAGTAGCAGTAAAGCAGGCTAAGGTGCAAATATTGGTGGGTTAGTTTTAGTTTGTTTTTGGTGTATCTGTGTATTACAGAGTCTCATTTTAATATGTAAATCTTATTGAATTGCGACACACTGAAAGGAAAAAATAAAAACATTACAAAGTTCATACAAAATAATTAAGTTACCATGCCACAGCAATGCAACTCGTAATAGATTAAGACTACTGATCCTAAATTAATAGTATTCAAATAAATATATTATTATTTAGAGAAGTAACCTGCTTAGAGAAGCAGCTACCTACTTGAACTACTTTAGCTACAAATGGTTCAACAAATAAAACAATGAAAACAGAGGGATCTGGCGTAAATTAATTATTGAGCTTTCAGTTTTTGCTTCTTCACACATCGAGAATAATAAACAAGGTGTGGGAAGGGTTTTTTTAACTGTGAGCTTACATGTTAATGTTAACTATGGAGGATCATCCATGGACAAAAATTTGTAAGCTCTGCTTTTCACTGTAGCGCCATACACATGCTTTAACTTCCAATCTTTAATGATCAATAGGATCCAAAACACACAAAGATATTGAACTCTAGCTGATTTTTAAAATAAATGATGACAATGTAGATTTTTGTGATATTTGTAAAATGAGGTTAAAATGATGTGGCTGTCTCTATTCTATCTAATTGGATCTCTGACATAAAAATTTGGATGACTCTAAATTTCCTTCATCTTAACTCTGACAAGACTGGAGTCATGCTTATTGGCACCCCCTCATCAACTTTGTAAAGCCAATCCTGTAATCCTATCTGTAGATGGCTCTGTACAGGTCTAGTGCAAGTTATCACATTACTCCTATCCTGGAGTCCTTGCAATGGCTTCCTGTCAAATTCCATGTGGACTTTAAAATCCTAATGCTCACCTATAAGGCACTGCATGGCTTGGCACCTCAGTACCTGTCTGAACTATTATCGCCCTACTCCCCACCTCACAACCTTCACTCTGCTAATTCTGGTCTCCTAACTGTCCCTCAAGCCCATCTACATTGTATGGGTGACAGGGCCTTCTCCTGTTATACCCCCAAGCTCTGGAACTCTCTGCCCAAGGATATCAGAGAGTCACCTTCTCTAAACTCCTTCAAATCTTGACTCAAAACCTTTTTCTTTAGAAAAGCCTTTACTTAACTGGTTCCATTCTTCACCCCTCTGCTTTTCTTAGTACCACCATCCACGGTCTCCTCTGTATATTGTAATTGTGGTTCATCTTGTGTATTCTTTTTATTTATTGTTGTCATTCTGTAAAGTGCTTTGAGAAGCCACTTTTAAAGGCGCTATATAAAATAAAGTTTATTATTATTATTTTAAAATGTTACAAAATGCAGTGGTTGTATTATTGTTTTTAATTATTCTGCTAAAATTAGCAAAAGCCTTTAAATTCATTACTCTTTAATGAAAATTCATGAGTATGTAGTCATCTAGTTTACAAGATTGTAGAGGCAGATGTATTACATGATTTGGCCTTGTCTCTATGCTGAATTGTTCAAATATTTAGGGAATAATCAAAAATCATTAAGTGGAAGTCTTAAACTTGATGCACAATGTTAGCTCATGTCAAAGATTTAAACTTTATTAGGTTAGGAGGACTGACCACATTGTTTGGTCTCTCGATGGATTTTACTTGCTCAAAAAATATTTAAACTACAAATACTGTATTTGAACTCTTAAAACTCTTGGCCTGTGGAACAAAATTTGATGTTTTAAACTTAGCAACTTAAGGACACATTGTTATTGGGCAGACTATTTTTCCACTGGAATTCTAAGAAGTCTGTAAAATTCCTAAAGTAGTATGGCAATGCATGAAACTTGACAGGACTTTGAAGCTCTGAGGGAAACTGTGAAGTGAAGATCAGGCTGATAGGTCTAGTATGGCTGTCCAAATATCAGATTTTTTGCAGAATCATTTTCTTTAAAATCAAGTGCTAAAATGCCAGTTTATACTCCCAGGACATCCCCAGGACATGAATATGGGGAGCACATGCAAACTCCACAGAGTTGGCACCCCAGGTCTAGAGTTGAACTCAGAGCTCCAGTGCTGCAAGGCAGCAATGCTAGCCACTATGCCACCCATCCAAGAACCACTGATAAATTATATATATTTTAGAGGTGATAGGCCAAAAATGTACAAATTCAGGGCTGTGAGCACGATCGAGACTTTTAAACCTGGCAATTTGGATTTTTATAAGAAGGCAAGGTATGACCTGTGGAGAGGTATCAGGGAGGCCAAAAGGCAATATGGTAATGAA
This sequence comes from Lepisosteus platostomus, assembly GCF_059453375.1. Lineage (NCBI taxonomy): Eukaryota > Metazoa > Chordata > Actinopteri > Semionotiformes > Lepisosteidae > Lepisosteus > Lepisosteus platostomus. The sequence continues at coordinate 39,083,910 of NC_142614.1, read as the reverse complement.
CTAGAAATACAAGCTGCATCTTCCAATGTGCACCAAACGTGGCAGGGGTTCAGACTATAACAAAACAAAGCTAAAATAAACAGTGTTACATACACTGATAATGATTTCTATCTACTGAATGATCTGAATGGCTATTACATTTGGCTCAATTTCAGAATTCATGGAACCGCCAGTGCCAGTATTCCCAGCTGCTGATGATATGGCCACAGAGGCAGAAGTCAGGGCAACTTTCAGATGTACAGTATGAACCTATGGAAGGCGACCAGTCCAGACAGTGTTTCTATGGGTCCTGTGTAGATCAATTGGTCATGTCTTTCATATATATTTTTAAACTTTCACTTTTACAATCTTCTGTCTCGTATATTTAAAAAAAATGACCATTATACCAGTGTCAAAGAAAAATTCTGCAACTTGTTTTAATGAGTACAGACTGTCACATATACCATAATGAAATGCTTTGAAAGCCTGGTCATGAGGCATATTAACATAATGTTACCTGAGTGCTAAGACCCATGCAGTTTGCATACCAGTGCAACAGGTCCACTAACAATATTATTTTCCTGGCTGTTCACACTGCCTTACCTTATTTGGGTGATAAAGACACTTATGTCAAAATGCTATTCATTGATTACAGCTCCGTCTTTAACACTATAGTTCCATCTAGACTAGTTAACAAGTTTAATAATCTGGTTATCAGCACCTCTCTCTGCAGCTGAATTCTAGATTTCCTGACTGGCAGACCACAGACAGTGAGGGTCAGTGGAAAAGCTTGGCTTTCTTCCACGCTTCAACATAGGTGCCCCTCAGGGCTGTGTGCTTAGCCCCCTGCTGTTTTCCTTGTTTACCCATGATTGTGTGGCCAGACTCAGCTCCAACTGCATCTACAAGCATACTGATACACCACCATGATTGGCTAAATCACCAGTAATGATGAGATGGTCTACAAGGATGAGGTGTACCTGGTAGAGTGGTGCTTTGACAATAATCTCTCACTCAGCGTCAGCAAAACCAAAGAGTGGTTGTAAATGTTAGAAAGCAGGGTGGGGACCACACCTCTTATTCACATCAATGGGTTTGCTGTACAGATGGTTAGCAGCTTCAGGTTCCTTCATTACTAATGATTTAACCTGGTCGCAGCATATAACTGGAGCTACAAAGAAGGCACAACAGAGCTTTTGCTTCCTCAGACAGTTGAAAAACCTTGGTCTATCTTCAACTATCCAGACTACTACATTTTACAGGTTTTATTGACCGTGTGTTCACATGTGGCAGCGTTGGTTGACCTGAAAGGCATTATAGGGGGTGATCAGGTTGGCCCAGTCCATTATTGGAGTACAACCCCCCTCTATTGCAGACAATTTTACAACTCTGGAAGGCTGGAAGTATTGCTAAGGATAACAATCGTCCTGGTTTCTCACGTTTCTCTCCACTATCAGAGTCAGAGACAGTTTCTTCCCACAAATTGTCAGATTTCTGAACTCTACACCTCCCACAGTGGGGTAGAGTTCATATCATTGCACTGGAGAAGTGCGACAAATCATTGCATTGTCTTGAGTAGTGTAAAGCACAGATTTTGTTTTCCATACTTGTTTCCACACCTGTAAAATCTTTAATTCTCCTTACACAAACCTTTAATTCATATTCCTGTGTCTTTTTTCTATCTAACTCAATAGACTCACACTGATGTTTTTGTTCACACTGCTTCTGCTGATTTGTATTTAAGTTGTAGGTTATTTAACTTTGTTATTGTTGCTGCTGTTGTTTTATTTTGGTGTTTTTTTAATATCATTGTATCTGAGCATAGATAGAGCATAGATAGAGAAATTGCAGATAGAGCATAGATCTGCAATTTCCCTCACGGGATCAATAAAGTATCTATCTATCTATCTATCTATCTATCATACATACAAATAGGCATTTCAAAAATCTAATTTGTATTATGGTACTCCAGGTACTGGAGGTACAGTATAGCAAAAACAAATAACGATTTATCAGATTCATAACATATTATTATAAATAAACTGTTATGATGGGTTTTTTTTAGAAAACTCCAATGTATGAGATTTACATAAAGAAACTGGATTGGTGAAATCAAGGTTGTTAATGTACCAATGTACTGGTGCAACATATCACAAAAATAATACTGCTTCTCAAGACAGCTTGAGAACAACACAAAGCAAAAACTGAGCACCACTTAATGTTCTTGTGAACCAGTAGATGTGATGTATTTATGATATTATGATATTCAACAAAGTGGACATTGAATAAACCATTGCCTTGATTACAGGTCAGGACCATAGCACTTTTCAAACAAATCTTGGTCTTTTATCCATTACAACATTGTTAATAACCCAGCACATTTCTGTTGTTGCAATTTCAACTTTTAGGTAAAAGTAAAGCTTTAAGGCATTTCTTGAAAAGAGTAGGAGTATTAACCTCAGCGTCCTGGCCAAAATCTTCCAACTGGATTTTACCAACCATAGCCTCCTAATAATCCCCATCTAACAATCGGGTTCATTTCTCTGTTCTCCTCCCCACTGATAGGTGGTGTGTGGTGAGCATACTGGCGAACTTTGGCTTACTTCCCATCATCCAGGCAGGTGCTGCACATTGATGGTCGAGGGGATTCCCCATTGCCTGTAAAGTGCTTTGAGTGGAGTGTCCGGAAAAACAAATAGGTAGCTGCGTCAGCATGCATAGGCTGCAAAGGAACACGTAACAGTTTATCCCTTGGTGAAAAGAAAGAGACACAATGTTTCGAGTGTGGAGCCTTCTTCGGGAGTTCTTCACACACCTGTAGAAGATTCCGCAGCCGAGACATAGTGTCTCTTTTCTTTTCAGCATGGGATAAACCTTTACTTGTTCCTGTCAGGAAAGTGCTATGTAAGGAATTATTAATTTCATTGTAGGGAAAGGCTAATGGCTCAATTTAATTAGCAGTGGCATCGTTTCCAATGAGAGGTAAAATCTGTACTTATTATTGTAAATAATTCCAGCAGAATTAAAATGTTTTACTTTTGTCAGATGGGAAATAAACTATTTTTAAGACTGTGTAGGCGGACAAACAGCACAAACAACCAAAACTAATATAACATCTTACAACTTTATTTAAAAAAATATAAAATCAACATGTACATGTAAATACAGCATGAAATTAGAGAGTCACATATTGTGGAAAATACTATATAGTCGACTTTTCTATGGTTTACATGAGCACTGTGCATGGCGTTAAAGGAAATGTCGATTTAAGCCAAAGTGGTCGCTGTTTGAAATTTTGCTTTCAAATTATCATGAGCTTAATGTTTAACCAAACGCAAGATTCAGTTTTGACCTAAAGTGTAATCATGCAAAACTAAGGCAGGACCTCGTTTCTCCTTTCTTTTGTTTCAGCTTTGAACCAATCTATTTTTCTCGAAACAACAAGAAGACAGACACTGAACTAAATTAATCATTATACCAGCGTAAACATCAACGAATGTAGTATATTCTTTACTGAGTCTGTTCATGCAATTTCGTGCAGTATTTTGTCGTATTTTACACAGGCACTGTAGTGAACACTCAGGCTAGGACCTTTAGTTGTCTTGTCGCATAGTTGCCGTGGTTCTGGGAGGAAGATGGAGCTCGGCGGTAGATTATTGAATGTTATTTATTACTACTTTATGTATTAAAATCTGCAATAATGTTGCTTTTACATGTCTGCATATGTAAAAGCATAGGCTACCTGTGTGCAGTTACAGAGATTGCATTTTTTTACAGCCAATAAAAGGTAAGACCTCATTGTTCTCACGATGTAAGAAGACATTGTCCTTAATAATAATAACAGCAATTTGACCATTGCAATTAAGTATTCTCTGTTTTAATACTGAGTATATTTAATTTAATCTATAAGTCGATATTATTAATTAATTTTAATGATTTGTTTCATACACAGAAAAAAAAACAACGTTTCGTATTTCTTTACAGAACATTTGATTGTAGGTGGGCTATCCCTCAATTTCAAGTGAAGACTTATACTGTGTAAAAATCTTTTGTTCCAAGCCTTCCTAGAATAAAAAATAATATAAATGAGTCTTTTGGTTTTTGTTTCGGGGTATATATATCTATATAGCGATCTAAATCTAGATATGAAGAATGTTTCTATTAGCTCTGATGTCTTCTATTAGCTCTTGGAAATCAGCTTTCAGATAGTCGGATATGGTGTAGTGTAAGTGTTAACTGGTTTGTTGGCGTGGTGTTTTGTCATACATGATATTGGACTGCTTACTGTAATTTTTTTCTTTTGTTTGTTTTTGTTACAGCTCATTTATGTTTTGTATTTGTTCCATCATACGGTGTCAGCATGCCTCAAAAGCTTTTAAAGAGTGCCCATTACATAGAACTGGGAAGCTACCAGTACTGGCCAGTTCTTGTTCCAAGAGGAATCCGCTTGTTCACCTATGAGCAAATTCCTGTGTTCCTTAAAGAAAACCCATATATAACAGATGGTTACAGAGCTTACTTACCATCAAGACTGTGCTTAAAAAGGTGAGTTATACATAAAGACAGTATACACAGTATATCAAGATCATAATTATTTATGATAGACTGGTGTAGGCCATATGATTAGACATTCAATTTAAAAATGTGAAGCAGAGGTCTGAATGCATGTCTGCGATGCAATGGATGTCTATGTAATTAAAAATATGACTGTACTGGAATTAACATGATTTCAGTTTCAGAACCACTTTAAAAAATGTCTTTAGTGTGTCTTATGATTCTAAACTTTCTGAAATGTGGTCTGGTTTTTAAAAAAGGCTTTTGCCTTCAACTGGGAGAGGCAGTAAGGTCTAAAAGTCTATTGTAGTGCTTTAGTCACTTAATGTGTGATTATTTAAAAATGCCAGAAAGCTGCAAACAAGGCATCTCAGTGGATTTCTAGAACCACAAAGACTGAGCATGGTATTGAGGAGGGGTGGGTTGAGGAAACGAATTACCAAATAACATAATAGCCTAAGACAAGTAATTCACGTAGGTAGCTGCGTCAGCATGCGTAGGCTGCAAAGGAGCAAGTAAAGGTTTATTCCATGCTGAAAAGAGAAGAAACACAATGTTTCGACTTGGACAGAACTGTGCTGTTTATCCTATAGGTTTTTTAACTTTTTTGTTTTTGCACAAAATGAGAGGAAAAAGAGTGGTGCATGGTGGTGCAGTGTCTGTCATTGGTGCCTCACAGTGCTGGAGCCTTAGGTTAAATTCTGGACCTGGGGTGCTATCTGCATGGAGTTTGTATTTTCTCCTTGTGTTTGTGTTTGTGTTGGTTTTGCTCCTGGTGTTCCCCACAGTCCAAAGACATACTGGTTGGTTAATTGGCTTCTGGGAAGACTGGCCCCTAATCTAAGTCTACTCTGCGATGGACTGTCATCCTGTCTGGAGTATACCCTGCCTTGCGCCCATTGTTGGCTCCCCCAACAATTACTGCTTCTTAATCAGCATGGGATAAACCCATTTAATACATTTAAACACAACAGCCTGCATATAAAAGAAGTAAATCGTACTTGTTGTAACATATACTTAATAATTTATGGCACCAAAGCTATTTGAACACATCAGAAAAGGACCTTAACTCAAAAGGTTTTTGTCCAGTTATGAGCCATTGGAATAAATCAGACACTTTTATGTGTTTTAAGGGGAATTAGTGAGTGATGTTTTTACACATTTTCATAGTCATTTTGGAACCAATTGTGCTCATATAGTGAGGGATTTGTGTACTTGAAAGATTATATATACATTTTGTTATTTTTCCTTTTTGAAGCCAGACCTACACTTTGCTAATGTGTTGTTTTAGCTTTGAAGTGTCAGTGGTCTGGTGCATTATTTGATATTCAAAATGTATTACAATGAGATATTGACTATTGTAGTGCATGGAACAAGTTGCAATTATTTTATAGGTACTTGTTGATTAAACACTGAGCGTTCTGGATGAATCATTCAACTGAGTACATTTGGTCTCCCATTGGTTAGATGTCATACACTGATATTAGCCATTCTCTGTCACCAAATGTGAACCCAGTCAAGCATTTATGGTATATATATGGTATGGTATATCAATTCCAGATGCTGGTAGACTCAGCACATACAGGCCATAGTGGGAAAACATGGCTCAATGCTATGTTAAGTGGTCTAACATTGGTGTTTTTTATGTACTGTTGGAATTTGTTGTAATTCTACTAAAGCCACTTATTAAATATTTATCCCACTGTAGTTCCTTAATCATTTTAATCTTTTAATTTTCTAAAAGACAGGCTCATAAGCATAGCGATCTATTTATGGCAGTTTACCTGTAATTGCACATCTGTTTTGTTCAGTATTATCACACAGTGGCAATAAAGTTATTGATGTGTCAAAAGAATAGTTTTGCTTTGACGAAATAGAAAATAAAAATACTCAGATGAAAAATACACTAGTCAGAAAATGAGTGTAATAACAAAATTAAGCACTAGTAGCCTAGTGTAAAGCAAAAATAAGAAAAGGCTGTTCTCAAGTAGCATGTAAATGTCATTTACAGTTCAGTGCAAGAAAGCAGTATGTTTTGTTTTTGCTATTCAATTTAATTGTGGTCACTTGATTACCCTTGCTTTCATGGATTGATGTTGCTATGTGACAATGTGCCCTTATGAAGTAATCTTTATTTTACCAATGGCAGCATTTTTCATAGCCAGCAAACATTATTTTGGTTTCATCCAGAAATCCAATGCAATATCTTCACGCTGCTTTTTTCTTTTGCATATTATCTGTACTTTATACTTTGGATTAACATTTATCATTAAATCCTGGGATAAAATGTAATGGAAACATCACATCCAAACTTCAAACTTGTTTTAGGTTGAATATCCTGTTGTCTTGAGAAATTTGTGAGCTGGTTGAAAGAAGCATGTTTATGTTTCCAATTGTTCCAGGTTGACATACTGTATGGAAGTATCAATTTCTCAGCAACTTCACCTTTATTTTTAACACTATGTCTATTTATTTATTCTGTCTGTGCATCTGCTGTACTAGTGCTTGGTATGTGTAGTTCAAGTAGGTACAGATCCAGCCATTCAAAATGAGTGAGGTATTCTGTGTTAAAACGTGGTGAATGTACTGCAACATACTGCATGTTTTTTTAAATGGGATAATAGTAACCGGAAGTACCTTTTATAACTGCCAGGTGAAGCTAATAAAGCTTAACGTGTCATGTGCAGCATTTGAGCTGTCGGCAGAAACTGCCCGGTTTCAAACAATCTTTTTCCAATTAAGAATTTAAGTTGTATACTGTTTAGACTTTTAATAATTTTAAACTGTGTATTACAGCATGTTAAACATTAAGCTGATTAAAATTCTGTATATTTTATAAAAGCAAGATTGCTCAGTTGGACAAAAGTACACAACCTTCTACCTTCTTCATAAATAATTTAATTATCACAAGTGGACCTTTTCTGAAACATTTTGGCATTCGTTTCTTTAAAAAAAAAGTTCTGTTGTCCTTGTAGTGGTAATGAGTACTGTAATGTAGAGAGTTGCACCCAGGTGGTTCAAAGCGTAATCAGAGCATTACTTTCAGTTTGATTCTCTTATAGCTGAATACATAAAAATAGTCCACTATTATAGCTTATTGTGAACATCTGTCTCTTTCAGGGCTAACATCCTAATTGAGAAAATCTGTATTTTATCTTAATCCAAATGTCAGCAGCCAGTAATCAGCCAACAATTTAACTTGGAATTTTAAAATGAAGTTTAAATTGTACTATATAGTATAGCGCCTGGGATTGAACCCGGCCCGTCAGCTTCATTCAACAGGGAACCATCTGGCTGAGCTAACGCAGAGCTCCCTCAACCCGGGCAGCCTATTTGCTCTGGGAGGTTGTTTCTGCCAGAATTTGCTCCGGCATGTTTATATGGATGAATTATTATACGTCATGGTTTTGTCTCTAAGGATTTCTTCACGTAAATTTTTAAGTTAAACAAGGGAGGGGAGAAGGGTTATTTTTTACAATTGCCAGTAATCGGAGAACAGCTTGTCAACACGATGGGCAAACGATTAAAAAAAAATGAAATAAAAAATAAGATACAATGACGTGTCTCTACCTAACTTTAAAAAAAGCATTGCATGACTGTAAAAGCTGGTTTAGATAGTTAAAAACCACTTTTTATGTGCGAAAAATTGGTGATTTTTCTTCCTCATGATCAGCTTAGAATCTTAGTATATGCTGTAAGATTTTTACTTTTTAATTAAACGTTAAAAAACGGGGGGGCGGGGGGGTATGGCAGCACAACATTGTGAGTTTTCTATAGCGCGGAGTGTTTTTACAGTTAAACAACGGAAATTGTTATCTTTGTCTTCTAAGTCCCTTAATTAACTTTAAGCATAGCTTTCTCACCGTTTTTATTTTTTAATACATTTTAGCAAAGTGTTATCTATACAAATGCCACAAAACTATTCTCGATTATATTTCTTAATGTTACGGCACTCTTAGTTCAACATTTTAAATGCATCTAAATAAGAAAGTCAGGCATGAACATAAACTGTTAGTAAGTCAATAATATTAAAATTGGCACTAATAAATTGTTGCACTTCTTCCACATTTTGTAAAAATATTAATTTCCAAATCATTGTTTGTTAAATTTACATTAAATCTGACTTTCAGATAAGGAAAAAATACCAAATTAATAAAAATTAGAGTAAAATATAATTTAATATATTTTGCTAAAAATCAACAATTAATAACAGTCTTAATAACAGTGTTTATAAAAATTAAATGTAGTAACTAAGAAATTGGATGGCACAGTGGTTAGCATTGCCTTTTGTATGTTTTTTCATAAAAAAATTGCACCTTATGTCTCAGGCTTTCGCAATTAAATTATGCATGGTGGTGCAGTAATTAGCTTTGTTATCTTGCCGTGCTGAGGCCCTAGGTTCAATTACTGAGGTATTGTATGTGTGGAGTTTGCATGTTCTGTCTGGGTTCATGTGGGTTTTCTCCAGGTAATCTAATTTCCTCTTGCAGTCCAAAACATACAGGTAGGTTTATTTGTTTATTGGAATACTGACCCTGGTTTAAGTCTGTGTTTGTGTCTGTTTTTCTGCCCTGTGATTGACTGACATTATACCCAGGGTGTATTCTGTCTAGCAAATGTTTCTTGCTGAGATAGACTCCAGCTACTCTGTAAAGGGTAAAGAGGTTAGAAAATGGAAGGAACTAAAGGCACTGTGTAACTACTGTATACACAGTGATAGAAACCTTTATTTATTTAGTAGTTCCGTTAGTGACAAAGGCTAAATTATTTTCTTTGAAAAGTGTATTTTAGGTGTACTAAAAAAATGACTTGCTTTAACAAAATATATTTACAAATGCTTTCCCCTGACAATCTACCTGAATGCCCAACTATTTGAGAAGCCTTCCATGAAACCATGATTGCTATTAATTCATATAAGGGCTCTCTTACTGAATTCCTCTGTTTTTCATGTGTGCTAATTTTCTGACTCTATCCTATCAAAGCTTCATAGTCTCCCTACCAGAAATGCACCTGATTATTCAAGCCCCTAACTCTCTGCCAAATCTGCTTCAGGTTCACATGTTCTTTTGTAACACACACCTTTCTGTGATTTTTTTGTATATCTAAGCTTTTGCAAGTGTTCCTTCATCCCTATTCTGCACTGTCTGGTCATGGCATTTTTCTCATTGCTTATTTTTAAGGTAACACCTGCTCCAATTCTAAAACGTTTTGCTCAAGTGCATTTTTGTATTTTCACGTTTATTTATTTTATTGTTTATCTCTAACACTTTAATGTCCCAAATTTTCATTTGCCTTAATTTTTTAAACTGAATTTTAGTTTCAGCCTTAAAACAGCTTAAGTTTCTCTCTTTTGTTTCTTGTCTCTTTAATTGTGAAGTTTGTGAAGTTCACAGCATTTTTACATTACTCTGTTTAAACAAATAAGAAATTAGATTGTTCATAAATCTAATCACTTATTATATGTAAACACAAAGTAATTGCTGTCTGAAAATGCTCTTTGTCTTGTTCCTTTTGGGTGAAAACAGCTGTTTAATTCAAAGAAGGAAGTCCATGAAGTGAAACACACATCAGCAATGACGATGCTTAAAGTGCTAAATAAACTAAATAAAACTTCTCAGTTAAGAACATCATGGTTCCATGCTGTAACACAATAAAATGTGAAAAAGTCCAAGGGGTAAATACTTTTGCGATGCACTCTATATCTGTAGATCTGATTTGTGTGTGGAGCAGTGGGAGGCGAGACTCAGCAGTGGGTACTATGAATGAGCCATATTCAAGTTTCAGAATTATAAAACATAAACTTTTGTTGAGTTTACATGAGAGACAAAAGGTACCTTTTGAGAAGTTGTGTACTGCTTGCAACATAGCTGATTTTGACAAATAGAAAATTATTGCTTAAAGAATTAAAAATCTGTACTGTAGCTTTATTTAATTGAACAGTAAGTCACTTTACACCTTGCTTACTTGTTAAGCAGCGTTTGTGTGAAGCACAATTCACACCCTTTTGTCTGTCAGGGAGCGGGTGCTGGGCAAAGTGAGCCTTAGTGATGGAGAGCGCTAATGCCTGACTTTCTTGTTTAGATGTATATGAAATATTGAACTGTGACATTATTGAACATCCAGAAATACAATATAAAATAATCTGTGGTATTTGTGTGGATTAAACTTTTCTAAAATTTATAAAAAAATAAAAACGATTAAAATGTATAATCTTCCCACATGTAATGTAATTAAGAAGTACAATAAGCACCTGCTTAGTTTAACGATGGTTTCAAATATAAAACCGATTGATGAGAAAACTATGTTAAATGAGAATTAAAAATACTTCCATTTAAAATAAATGATTTATGTTCCATGATTAAATTTTAAAGGCAGACAGACACGCTCAGTGCAAAGCTGCAGAACGGTCTTGCTGAACTCCAAGCCTCCTCTCAGGTCCGTCTCATTGACAGAGCTCAGCGGGATTTGTCCTGTTTTCTCAGAAACCTGCCGATTGCTTCACGCATCTGGAAGAGTTGAGAAGGAATGCAATTTTATCTGTACGATATGCGTGTTGCATTTATAAAAACAAAATGTTTAAATACAATTTTAAAATATTACATCATAAATTCTAAGATGATTGTGCATAAAAAGTGTCAATAACTATCTTAATCTAACCCCGTTTTTTCATGTCATATATAAGTATATATACATATTTAAGTCATGCAGTGTTTATTTTAGGTAGGGACGTGCCATTTCTTATTTTTTATTTTCTTTCAATTTAAAAGAATCAGTTGCCCATCGTGCCATAGAAAGTTTCATTTTTATGTTTTTGGTATTTATTGAACATGTTGTGATATATAAAAATAAAATGTCAATATAGTGTACATAATATTAACTACTTTAAATGTTTATTTGTTAAAGGAGAACTCATGCCGTGAGCAGGATTCGAACCCCAGCTTCTAGAATGCGAGTCACGCACTGAGGCCATTAAACCAAGTGTTTCCAAGTAATCATGTGTGAATGAGTCATATTGACAGATGTTTACAAAGAAAGTGGCCTACGGTAATACTTTGAGCTATATTAATATATTTAGATCCCTAAATTAATACTGTTAATTTCTTTAGATACGCAATTCCATATTATATTCCCTATTAAGCAAAAACTTAATTTGCATTTTTTTACTGCGATAAAGCAATATTCATCGCTTTTTATAAAGTATATAAACTTAAAGTGGAACAAGCACACCAAAAGATTCCCAAAATAACCACAGTAAGTGACCGAGTGAAAGACTTTGATCACTTAAATGTTTATGTTTATGAAAAAAGTGGAATACTGCTGTGTATTTTTTATTTAAACTTCCACTACCAGCTATATACAGTTTGATAATATATTTATATTCAGAGATGTTATGCTCCTCTTATTTTATGCTCATTTACCAAAATTTCCCTTTAGTTACAAAATTCCATATTAATATTCAATATAAAGCAGATTTAAACATGCACAGTAAAGAGATTAAATGAAGCAGATGTTTCACTAACAACCAGTGCACCACGAGTGCCACCTGTTGGTCATTTTGGCCGGCCAATCACATATTCCTCACTATTTTCCAGATATTTTGGGTGGTACAGGGTTTTACCACGCATTTTGAATGGCTGCATCTGTAGCTGCGTCATATGCGTAGGATGCAAAGGAACAGGTAAAGATTTATTCCATATTGGGGAAAGAAAAGCCAACTGGAGCCTTCTTCAGGTGTGTGATACACGGAATGTTTGACATACCCGAAAAAGGCTCCACAGCTGAAACATTCTCTTTTTTTTCTACTTAGAATAAACCTTTTCCTGTTTATTATTGTATGGATGTCATTGTATGTTTTGTGGACTATATCTTTGACTCTCATACAACTGTATTATGTCACATTATTCCACACCTTGTACATCTTCAGCAATTTTTCAGCTCCTTTTATACCGCTGTATTTGGCATGAGATTCTATTCTGAAGCACAGATCCATTGTGTTTGAAATAGCATTAGAGGCAGCTTTATGGATAGAGTACAACTTTACTTCTTAGCTATAAATCTCTCAGATGTTGTTTAATTTTTTTTGGTTGTCTGTTTTTGTGAAATTATTTGCCAATATGTTAATTACAAGGGTTATTGATGGCATTACGTGTAAAATGTACTGAATCAGAATGTCACTGTATGCCTTGACCATAGCATTATGGGAGGCTAATCCAGTCATGTTTTTAAATCCATTTCAAATCCATGTAAACATTTCGATGACCTGTGCCGCTGAGAAGGAATTCACTAAGTGAAATAAAACTGTATCTGCTAGAATAACTGTCAGTTTATCAGTACCTGATTGACCTTGTAAAACAATATTTGCAAACTACAGTGATCCTTTACATCTGTATATTAACTACAGATATTTTGTCATATGTTTTGTTGAGTTCTTTAATTTTCTGGGAATCAGAAGTCTCCTCAGTAGACTGTGTTTAGAAACCAACCTGACATTTATTGAGAAATACAACTTTTCCTGGATAATAGTCTACTACCCATCTTCTACCACTGTCAAATTGTAAATTAGGACTTACTGGCATATCTTATTAATCACCACAATACCTAAATCCTTCCCAGTTGTGTTTTCCTCAGATGGTTGACATTATATTTATGTTTCTACAGAAGTATGTCGTTCTTCTTATTATTATTGTGAAGACACCAATAGTCCAGCACAGATACAACCTGTAAATCTACTCACTAAATTAATTTGGAAGAATGTACAGTGCCGTGAAAAAGTATTTCCTCTATTATTGCAAAGTTTTTACACTGAATGTTTTCAGGTCTTAAGATAAAGATAAAGGGAACCTGAGTGAACAAATAACACTTTTTTTTACTTATTTCATTTATTTAATGAACAAAGTTATCCAACACCAACTGGCACTAAAAAGTAATTGCCCCCTTAGTAAAATCAAAACAATTAAAGGGATAATTTAGAGTCAGCTGATTGAATACAGCCAGGCTTGATAACCTCACTTATTTTGACCCTTACCATCAGAGTTGAGTTGCCAGCACAAAGATTCAACAAGCACCTTATGCCATGACCAAAGGAAATTCCTGAAGAGATAAGAAAAACGTTGTTGATATCTATCAATGTGGAAAGGGTTACAAAGCCATTTCTAAAGGCTCTGGGACTCCACCGAACCACAGCGAGAGCCATAATCTCCAAATGGAGAACACTAGGAATAGTAGTGAATCTTCCCAGGAGTGGTCGGCCTGCCAAAATGTTTCCAGAGGCGCAGCGTAAAATCACCCAGGAAATCACAAATGATCCTAAAAAAACATCCAAAGAACTGCAGGCTTCTTTTGCCTCAGCTAAGGTCAGTGTTCATGACTCTACAATTGGAAAGAGACCTGACAAAAGTGGGCTTCATGGGAGAGTAGCACGGCAGAACCACTGCTAACCAAGAAGAACATAAATGCTTGTCTCTTGTTTGCCAAGAAGTGCCTGGATGATCCCGAAGCCTTTTGGAAGAATGTTCTATGGACAGATAGGTCAAAAGTGGAACTTATGGGACGACTTGGGTCCCATTATGCCTGGCGTAAAGCAAAAGTCAAACGTGGTGGTAGTGTGATGGAGTGGGGATGTCTTAGAACCTGGACGACTTCCCATAATTGAAGGAACCATGAATTCTGCTCTGTATCAGAAAATTCTTAAGGAGAATGTCCGGTCATCCGTCTGTGAGCTGAAGTTGAAGTGTAGATGGGTCATGCAGCAAGACAATGATCCAAAACACAAAAGCAATGTCAGAATGGCTGATTTGCAGTTTTGCAGTGGCCTAGTCAAAGTCTAGACATAAACCAAATAGAGATGCTGTGGCAGGACCTGAAACGAGCAGTTCATGCTTGAACACCTACCAATGTTTCTGAATTAAAGCAGTTCTGTGAGGAAGAGTGGGTTAAAATTCCTCTACAATGATGTGAAAGAATTATAGGAAGCATTTGGTTGCAGTAATTGCAGCTAAAGGTGGCGCAACCAATTATTAAGTGTAAGGGGGAAATTACTTTTTCACACAGGGAATATGGGTGTTGGATAACTTTGTTTAATAAATAAATGAAATCAGTTAGTTTACTTTAGGTTAGTTAGGTTGTGTACTTTTGTCCAACTGAGCAGTCTTGCTTTCATAAAATATACCAACATTTTAATGACTGATGATTAACATGCTGTTATACACAGTTCAAAATTAAAAGCTCAAATGCTGTACATGAGAGGTTAAGCTCCCCCTGGCGGTTTTACAAGGTGACGCCCGATAGTTTCCAGCATGACGTCAAATGACGGGCGATTAACCACGTGATACTGTGTGATACTGCGTGATACTGCGTGACACCGCGTGATACCGCGACACGCCCACCAGGGTATGCTGCGAAATACCCTAAAATAACGAAGGGAATAGTACTAAAAAAGGTACTACCACTTTTAAAAGTGATATGTAAAATAAAGTTTTTTATTATTGTTATAGAGAAACATGATCAGATTTTCCCTGGTTCAGAAAAAAAGATCTAAAGTGCTACACATAACTTTCTTAATTTGATGCATTTAAAGCAGTGAACTACTGTAGGTGTAACATAACATTCAGAAATACAATCACGTATTTGACAAATAAAAACGATTACAATCTCATCCTTCCACGTTTGATCCCAAAATCCCAAGAAATATAAATCTAAACGGGTAGAAAGCTATGCTGAAAGTTTATTAAGATACTTAGAAGACAAAGATACTGTATCAATTTATGTTGCATTAGCCTGATTATGATTAAAAAACACATATAATTAAACACGCGTTTGCGATTTAAATCAGAACACGATTTAAATCAATATAAATGTTTATATTGTAACGCATACTGTCCAGCCTCCATTTCTCTATAAAAATTTACTCTATTGCACACACACACACAATAGAAGCAGGAAGCAGAAGCAGGGACCGTTGTCAGAAGGGAAGAAGGTGACTATTCATTGTTATCAAAAATGACTTAGAATCGATCATGTTGTGATATTTTGAAATATAAAAGTCAATTGATTGTCCATGATATCGCTATTCTATTTTTTCGAAGAAATGTTTGTTAAAAGAAAAGCCCAGCACCAGGCACGTACACCAGTAGGCTACAGGGGAACTCGCATGAAGAGGGAGGCGAAACAGCCCTACACAGCCCTGTTGCAGTACACGAATATAATCATATCGTTATTAAATTCTTTAGATACGCGATTCCATATTAGCAGAAAAGCTTACTACTACCACTTTTTCACACGCTATTTCACATGCTAGTTAAATACTTCGATGCTTAAAATCATTAGGGAGAAATGGAATACCGGTGTGTATTTTTCCTTTAAAGTACCGATTCCTGGAATCTGACTGGCTGACACCCTTCTGAAGTGGTTCCATAAAATCTGGTATACGGAAAAGAAAGCATTGATACATACAAGTTTTTATGCCCGTTGAAGTAAAACAAAATGCCTGACAAAGTATGGCTTGGACAGATTCCAAGTGCTTGTACAAATGTGCTAAAGAAATTATACTTTGAGTATACAGCTTGTCCAAAGTCATCCATTATTAATACTATTAGTAATATCTTCGGTAAAGGCTTTGATGCATAAATATTTCCGATAAAGTTAGGTTGTGTACTTTTGTCCAACTGAGCAGTCTTGCTTTCATAAAATATACCAACATTTTAATGACTGATGATTAACATGCTGTAATACACAGTTCAAAATTAAAAGCTCAAATGCTGTACATGAGAGGTTAAGCTCCCCCTGGCGGTTTTACAAAGTGACGCCGGATAGTTTCCAGCATGACGTCAAATGACGCGCGATTAACCACGTGATACTGCGTGATACTGCGTGATACTGCGTGATACCGCGACACGCCCACCAGGGTATGCTGCGAAATACCCCACCCATTTTGAATGGCTGCATCTGTAATTCTGGAAATATTAATTTGTGTATCAGATGAGCGCATTGCTTTTGTTCTATTTTTGAGGCCCCTTGTATCTTGATAAACTCCAGTTCAAACCTGCTTATTTTGTTCCTTATAGAACAAGTTCTTCTACCTAAGGAATGGAAGCTTAAGTGTGTTTTCCTGTTTTAGCCTTTTTATCTTGTCCAATGAGACTGTGAATATCTGGAGTCACCTTCTGGGATTCTTACTCTTCTTCACATTGGGAGTCTATGATATGATAGCAGTGCTGCCTACAGCAGGAGCCTCCGGAGAAGACTATGTCATCTATTCCATAGGACTTTTCTGCTTTCAGGTTTGTGCATGAGCTTTTCCACTATTTTCCACTGTCATCAGCTGACATTTGATTATTAGGAAAAATTTAGGATTTATAGGAGTTGTCTTTTTTATCTTCCAACACTGTTGAAACACTACCCAAAGGAGAAAACTCTTTCTCCTTTGGTACTGCACCATGCAATAATGCAATCCTATTGTTGGATGGGATTAGGGTACAGTTTAAATTCAAGTTGTACCTACTCTTCTAATATTTTGACCAGTGATTTTTGTAGATTTTTACAAAAGAGACTCCTGCTTCGACTCCTCCAGTGGGGTCAGATTTAGCTTCAGCTCTGTCACTTATTCTTCAGTAGCTCACATAATTGGACTCAGTAAAGAGATTTAAAAGAGTAAATATGGTCTGTATTTCTATGTAGAATGCTTTCATACCACAAAAGCCATTTGTGATAATTTTTACAAAATGATCCTATTATGAACAATAATACATTAAACTGGATGTACACTAATGACTAAATTGTCATTTAGTTATTAATGAAATAAGAATTAAAAACACTTCAGAATTTCATGGAAGTATTTTTAAGGTCATGCTGATTAAGATACTGATACTATTTAAGGTCATACAGTGAGCTTTTAGCCATAGAGATATTATGGAGATATTAATGCAGTTATTCTTGATTTTTAATCTTTGTTTCACTTGTTTAATCTCATATGCATAGTCAATCAAAAGTAGATATGGATTTGTGCATTTTAATACATTACATTACATTAGTACACAGTGCAATGTTTTTGTAAGTCCTCTACTCAAATAGTTGCAAAGACCCCCATTTAATTTGTCAGTTTTTAATTTAATTCTAATTATACAAAGGTACAGTAACTGGTTGTCTGAATTGGATATAGAATGGGTTCATATAATGTTTTGTGATTCTCTTTAGGTTTGCATGCTGTGCTCTGTTGGTTATCATCTGTTCTGTTGCCATCGATCTGAGAAAACAAGTCGCCGTTGGATGGCTTTAGATTATGCTGGAATCTCAATTGGAATCCTTGGCTGTTATGTTCCGGGAGTTTTCTATGCCTTTTACTGTAACAATGTAAGTTAAAAATCTTGTATGCACAACTTTGAAGCTACATAAAAGTACGTCTGTAAGGAGTTAACTAGATGTTTCTATTTTCTCACAGTGCTTTATGTGAAGTCATGAATTGATGAAAATTAAAGTGCATTTCTGTTCAGTTATTAGGAATGTAAAAAGTCTAATGCTATAGGACTGGAATGTTTCTGTTTTTGTTTAACTTTTGAGTTCCAAACTGCCGTATTTAACTTTTTTTTTGTAAAAATCCCTGAAAACCAAATTATTCTGTCTTGTAAAGTGATTTGCTGCTGTAACTGGATTTCAGACTTTATCAGTTTGTTATAGCAGACTATAACTCTTTCTGTAGATTATAGTGAAAGGAAACTGTTCATTGACAGTCACTGACATTTTGAAAAGCACAAATAAAATCATTTTTCTGTCTGATTGCCTCAGACATTTTATATAAGTTGGAGGAAATTCACAAAATGACCAAAGGACCAAAATGTATGCAAAAGCAATTTTTCTTTCAAATTCAAATTCTCATTTTTTTTACCCCAAGAGGGACCATTTTGGTTTTATGGTTTTATTACAGTTTAACTTTGTTTTAATTTCTATTTTTCTAGCAGATTAATCATACTAATCAAAAGCATGCATTCATAATTTTATGGACTATGATGAGTGCCCCTTTCTTTTTGTCCCCAAAGAAATGCTGTGTATTCTGATGTATTTTTATTTTTTCAAACATTTTCTACATTACAATATGTAAATACATTTGAAATTTTTGAGCTACATATTCCGTTATTATAAATTTAGTATTAAATTGGAGTTTTCTTGCAGCTGAGGGTATTGATGTGGTCCAGATTTTATGCTGACTAATACTATAAATGGTACTAAGAAAAAAAAATTCTGCATGTACTTTATGATGTAGTTTTCAGTTTTAGCCTCAGCCGTTTATGTGATCCCCTACATATTGGAAATCTGCAGTTATCATGCCCTAGAATCTTCTGAAATCTGTTCCAATGAAAACCAGATGGCCGTTTTCAAACCATTCCGTCACTCCTCTTCCCCACCATATGACATTCACACGTGGGTGAGCTAAGTCTATACTGAGTGCCAAGCATGTGCATTTGAAGGATGAGTAAATTAGTTATTTTTTTATTTTTTTTGTCTAATCAGAGTTTTAAAATGGAATATTTTGTACAGAAAGGTAATTTTTTAATGCAGACTGCTCTTAAGTTTATTCTACTGTTTTTGTACAGCGAAAAAGAATTGAAATAGCGTATACCGTTACCAGCTTAACTAAAAAGAAGAAAGTTTTATTTGGTTACAAATTTAATCAGTTTTTCTTTAAAGTACATGGTTTAACATTCACATTTATGCATGAAGGTGCAGAAGACAAGACTTTAAACACTTCAGGGTTTCTTAAAATCTTATTCAACTTTGCAGTATTTACATCTTAAAAAGAACAGTTAACATTATTAGAGAAACGTTTACAAAAATCAAGTAACCAGAGTGCATTTTAAAAAGTAATTTTACACAGGGCTATTTAAAGTGTTGACTTGTTGCTGTCTCTGCAGTATTGGAGGCAAGTATACTTGATTACAGTCCTGGCAATGATCCTGGCAGTGTTCTTCGCTCAGATTCACCCTCATTACCTCACTCAGCAGTGGCACAGACTACGCTCTATCATCTTCTGCTCTGTTGCTGGCTATGGAGTCATTCCAACAATCCACTGGGTATGGCTTAATGGAGGCTTTAGTGCCCTTATTGTTCAGGTAAGGAAGAACTTTAATATAATGCCACACTGGAAAAAAAAAATCTTCAGTTTATTTTGCACTCATTCTAAACTTTCCTTGATAATTTCCTTCTAATAATCTTTGGTTGATCTTTTGAGTCTGTGCACAAATTAAAGCTTTGACTAATTTTTACTACTGAGAAAAAGGCTATTAGTAAATAGTTTTCTTCAAAATAATATGAGTGGCAAGGTGTCTGTGTGGAGAAAAAACATTGGCATATGGTACTTTTTCTTCCGTATTTGATGACACCTTTCTGTGCATTTTATGTAAGATGCACAAGCAGTTCTGTGAGGTGTTTCTGAAAATTTTCAGATTTGCCATGTCTCTCTACCCTCTTTTGTAATTCATATTTTGCTTTTTTCCTGCAAAAATTGTTTTGTGCTAATCATTGAAATACTAATGGTCAGGTTGGTAGCTGCGTCAGCATGTGTAGTCTGGAAAGGAACAAGTCATTGGTTTATTCCATGCTGAAAAGAGAAGAGCATGGAATGTTTCAGCATGGAATAAACCTATTACCTTTTCCATTGCAATACTATATACAGGTGGATGTATATATTATATATATTCTGTATATTCATAGTACTGGTATGTATATATTATATATACTATATATGTATGTATGCATAAAGTAACCATATAGTATATAAACACTTCAGATACATTAGTATTTTTCTTGCATTTTAAGTTTTTACTCCTTCTAGTTTTGACTGTTATTTAAAGTTCAAATCTTATTTAACAGCCATTCCTTTTTTCAATGGCAGGCATTTGTACCCCGAGTACTAGTGATGTACTTTATTGCTGCTTTGGCGTTTCTCTTTTATATTTCCAAAGTTCCAGAACGATATTTTCCAGGTATGTTTCACCCCTAATATATCAGTATTGTAGACCAGGCAGCTAACTCCATGCTAGGCAGGTATACTGGGACAAACAAAAATAAATTTGCACAAATGTGCTGTATCAACCAGGATGGTGGCCTGACCAACATATACAAAAACTGTTTTGAATTTTTCTGTTAATGAACTTCCGTGAGAGTTAATTTGAAACTGAACATATTTAATCAAAAAACAGGTTATTCAAGTTTTGACCTGCAAAACTACTACATGTCACAAAAAACTGCTATTGCTCAAAAACACAATTAACTCCACATTTTCAACGTTTATTTCAGCTATCAAAAGACATTTCAAACTTTATTTGAAGTCCTAAAATAAGTGAAACATTTAACAGAAAAATACTTCACTGCTTATGCTTATGTTTCTCATCGTAAAGATTAATGGGAAAAATCTGTTATTATTTGTAATTTCTTTATTATATATTCTTTTGTTTCTTCTTTTACAGGGCAGCTTAACTACCTGGGCTCCAGTCATCAGGTGTGGCACATTCTTGTAGTGCTCATGTTTTACTGGTGGCACCAGACTGCAGTGTACATCATGCAATACCGACACAGCCAGCCATGCCCTGACTTGTCAGTGCACTCATAACATTGGAACCAAGTGCTTGTCTACCGTGATGTCAGGGCTGAATGAAGCTGTTTCCCGACGTGTAGCCCAAAATATGCCAACCTATAGTACCCTGTCTACAAATCTTATGTAAATTATGTTTATGGCTTATTCACTCTGTAGAATAAGAGTCAGTGCAGTCTGCTGTGCAAAGATAATGTCTAAAACAGTAACAAACCTTCGAGCACTGGGCAAGCCTTTTTTCTGAGAATTGCTCGGAATTGGTCTTCATTACTGTGTAGGGCACTGTTTCTTCAGTATTCAAAATCAAATAATTTATGTACGAATTATTTTGTACATGCTACCATTATGTTCAGTCTCATGATAACAAAATATCCTTGTAATATTAAGTACTTCAAGCATTTTAATCAATTTAATTAATCATTTTCATCACCCCTTTCAAAATTGGTCAGGATTGCTGTATTTTGCCACTGAAGATCAATGAAGTTGTTTACCACATTAGTGTACCAATGAATAAAGTTAAAAAGACCTACAGTATCTCAAAATGCATGTATTTGAACCTATTTTTAAAAAAGACAGTCATTAAAGTCTCAGCACTTTATTAATCATATACTGATGATTCATGTTTTTTTGATCCAGAAGTGGCAGATAGGCTTTTGTTGACGAATGTGATGATATCTTCCATTACAGTGCCTACATTATAGCACACAGTATGATGTTAAACCAATGTATCACATATTTATTTTTTTAATATATGAACCAGACTTTTTTTTCAGAATTTTGGAAGTATCAACAATGTTATATTTTTGTATTGAGTCAATTATTACCACAAACTTTAAAAAACATTTAAAAACACCTTTTACATTTAATTTATTAAGCACAATCATTGAATCATCAGAATCATTGTCATGAGTGCACCACTGAAACCTTTGTAGATGCTTCCTTACCAACAGCAAGCTAACAGAATTGTTTATACAATAGTTCTAAGATTGAGAACATCCGGCATCACATTCTCTCCACTACGGATATAATTTCCATACCTCCTCCCTCCTCATCCAACTTCTCTGGTTCCCGTCTCTCCAGCTTCTCTCTTCTTGACTCAGCATCCCTAAACAAACTAGTTACGCGCATGAAACCCACCACATCTATTTTAGATCCCATTCCCACCACTTTATTCCAGTCCTGTTTCTCTTCTCTCTGTCCCATTGTCCTCAATATAATACATGAATCCTTGAGCACCGGCATTGTACCAACGGTCCTCAAAACTGCTGCTATTACCCCCGTGCCAAAGAAGCCTAACATGGCTCTCGACAATCTTAACAACTTTCGCCCCATCTCCAACTTACCCTTTCTCTCTACAATTCTAGAACGTTCTGTCACACTTCAGTTACATAACCACCTCATGACAAACAACCTTTTCGAACCCCTCCAATCTGGCTTCCGTCAACTTCACAGCACAGAAACCGCCCTAGTCAAAGTCACCAACGATCTCCTAATAGCTTCTGATTCTGGTTCTCTTTCCATACTCATCCTTCTTGATCTCAGTGCTGCCTTTGACACTGTTGACCATAACATCTTACTTTCTCATCTCGAGACTGTGTTTGGAGTCTCTGACACTGCCCTCAAATGGTTTAAGTCTTACCTCACTGATCGCTGTCACTTTGTCTCTCTCAATGGGTACAGGTCTGAAATTGGTCTTGTCAAGTCTGGTGTCCCCCAGGGCTCAATACTGGGCCCCTTGCTCTTCAGCATTTACATGTTCCCACTTGGTCAGCTTTCATTTTTACGCTAACGATACTCAAATATACATCCATACCAAACCCGACACTGATGTGGCTGTCTCTATTCTATCTAATTGCATCTCTGACATAAAGATTTGGATGACTCAAAACTTCTTTCATCTTAACTGTGACAAGACTGAAGTCATGCTTATTGGTACCCCCCATCAACTTCGTAAAGCCACTCCTGTAACCCTGTCTGTAGATGGCTCTGTACTTGAGCTTCAATCAAAATTGAAAAACCTTGGGGTTATATTCGATTCTGGCTTAACATTCGACCCACATGTACAGCATACTGTCAAAACATCTTTTTTTCACCGTAGAAATATCGCAAGACTACGCCCTATGCTATCATTAACTGTGGCTGAAAAGCTGATCAACATATTTGTATTCTCTCGAATCGACTACTGCAATGCTCTACTCCCTGGGGTATCTAAATCTACTCTGAACAAGCTGCAGTATGTCCAAAATTCAGCAGCCAGAATCCTGACCAGATCTAGTGCAAGTGTTCACATTACTCCTGTTGTAACAGAAGGAATAAGGTTCTTGATCCCGAGATGAAGTAAAACAGATGAGTTTATTGCATGCAAGGAACAATAAAGCCGAAGTCTTGTTTCCCGCAAGAAACAACAAAACTGAAGTATTGTTCGATGTGCCGGTACAAACTTTTAGGTTATATAGTCCTTGCTTGCTGCTTCAGACGTCATTCGATGTTATGGTTAAGGGAGGGGGGTCATGGTATTTGGCCAGTTAAAAGGCCCTGGCCAAATGGTCAGTTTAAGATTATGCCCCCAGGGGGTTCCTTGCTCGCATCTGGAATCCTTATCAGTTAACCCCCTTTCCTGCCATAAACCCCTGTTGCTTAGAAGTCTAATTTTCAGGCAGAACTGACTTATTAACCCTTTTAACATCTTGTCTCTTACTTCATTCCCCCCTTATAAAATATGGCATATGTCAGGACTGCCTATTTTTACACATACAATGTCAGGGCAGATCTTTCCTTTTTAGATGTACAGGCATGCATTACCATGACATTCTGAGTTCCACGGTTACAACAAGATGTTATTGATGTTTTTTTACAAGTGATAGTTACAATTATACATATAAAACAATCCTAATCCTACAAATACATAAAGTCCTACCCCAGGACCCTAGCGCAGACCTCAGCCATGTGAAGATCTATCGTCAGGATCTTGGAATAGCAATATTGACACAACTCCGATTATAATTTTTTTGGCTGATAGATATGCCAACACCCGGAATGTATTGATACCATATCCCCAGTAATGCTCCTCAGGCCTAACAAGCACACTGTTGGTCTTAGGAAGCATCAGACACAGAAACGGTAACAACATCCTTCTTTCTGTTCACTCAGTCTCTGGTGCCGTGGGTTGGTGAAAGTGCGATGCGCAGATCCAGCGATCTCATCCTGTCGCTCAGATGGCACAATCAGTAGTTAGTGACACTTGATATGGTCCCTCCCAGCAGGATTGCAACGTCTGGCAGGGTATCTTTTCTTCACCTACACCCACTCGCCAGGTATCCGGTCATGTCTCCCCTCTGCTGGAGGTCCCCAAGCGTCCGGCACCTGTTCACGAGCCCTGTGCACCGCTTCAGTTAACAAACCTACAATACTTTAATAGAAAGTTAGTGAATTCATCAGTGCATTAGCCAAACTTGGCCTCCAGGGAGTTTCTTTGGCTGCCCGTGATGATCTCAAATGGGCTCAGTCTCACAGTTCTGTTTGCTCCAGCCCGCAAACCGCACAGGACTGCAGGTAGAGCATCTACCCACGGTGTTCCTTCAGTTGATCTTTCAGACTGTGGGTGATGGGGGCAATGTGACTTCCAACTTACCCCTAGTGAGGCAATTACAGCCTGGCACACCTTCCCAGTGTAGTATGCCCCCAGATCAGTATCCAAGGGGCAGGGCAGTCCGTACCACGGGATCATCTTTGTCATACACTTGGGTATGTGCCAGCCCACATCACATCATCATACAACCCCACATTCTTTACATTTGTTCTAACCACTATTAAACATCTATTAAAGGCCTCAACCTGAATTCTCCCTTTTCCCCAATAGAGGTTTCACAGGGGTCTAAGATTCCCGCTCTCCCAGTGCCGCTCGTCTGGCATCTGCATGGTTGTTACCTTGAGTTACTGGAATTCTTTATTTATTGTGTTATTTACATCTTACTCAAGCTGCTTCTGTCGGCAGCTGTAAAACTACAAATCAGTTCAGAAACAAGCCCAGTATTCTTAACTGGAGTCCCTGCCGTTGTGAGAGAATCCTATTTCTCCATAGCCATCCAGAATTGTGGCCTACATGCAACAAATACATACATTATATACATATACAGTAACCCTTTGTCCACACTTACATACAAAGGAATGGTTGATCCATTTGAGGAAACCCCAGTCTCAGCACCTGTAAGAGAGCTTGTTTCAAATTATTACAGGCGGCTTTTGCTGCGGGAACCAAGGCAATCTTGTCCTTGTACTGCACTCCCCCCTTAAGCAGATCTGAGTTGTGCTCACCCCGTAAAAACATTGCACCCAGGCCCTGTTAAAAGTTCACAATGCTAGACACAAAAGGGCCTTATCATAACTGCTTCTATTAGACACTCTAAAGCTGAAGCAACTCAGACTTGTGGGTTTCCTCGTCAGGGGAAGCACTCAGAATACCATCAACATACTGAGTGATCACAGTCAGTTGAAGCCACGTGATACCCTGTTCTGGATAGTCATTCTTTTTAATGCATAATATTCCAACCCAATAGATCTGGGATAAAACTACCCATTAAAATCTGGTACTCGGCAAGTAAAACTTGCTGCCCCAATACTCCTGTGGCCTCCTGCCGTCTTCCCATATACATTACTCTATTGCACACTGTTGAACAGAGGAGTGAAACAAGCATGACAGTAGTGCTCCAGTATCCCCTAACAGAGAAACCAACACTCCATTTACAGTACATTTTTATCCACTGGACTGGGACAGACTTAGGGAAGCTACAAGGGATTTACAGGATCTAATTGTTAGGTAAACAGATCTTCTCACAAGACGTTATTCTCCCCAGTCTCGATTCTAAACCTACAGTACAGCGTTTCAGCATGTCTGGTTTCGAGACATTCGAGTAAAACCAAATTGTTTCCACTATTGCAACTAATTGTATAAAAATACAAAAACTGTTTAACTACTTTTACGTCCACCTGTACTGTACTTATACGTTTCAGACGCTCTTATATTTTCCAATCTCCTTAAGTTGATTTTCGTCAAGTCTCTTTAGTTACATCTCTAGCCAATCCCACTGGCTAAACACACTCACACCGTCATTTAGTATACCAAAACTCACAGTTACACACATACATGCCGGCACACAAATTCATAAAACACACATACACATCGAGAATATATTTTTCTCTTCGTACTACAATGTGCTGTATTCTTGTTTTACTTCTACATGAATCCTTTTAATTCCTGAAGCGCACTCCAGGTTCACTGCATTCCTAATTTCGGGTGTGGTACTTTAACCCACCGGTCAATATCTTCCGGTTTTGGATTTGATCGTATGGGGGAATCAGGGAAGGTAGGTGCGAGTGTGGACCCCCTCGACGGGGTGCGAGACACTTAGAGTGACGCTGTCATCAACAGCGCCAGCCCCCGCTACATCAGGCCCTCTCCCGCTTAGGGTGAGAGTACAGGTCTGCGGGCGCCCTCTGTTTAAGAAGGGAGTTCCTGTTCCGTCTCTATCACACTCGTACCAGGTGTCATCCCACTCAGACCCCCCGTCTCCATATGGTCACTGTGGGAATTGATCCCAATATTTTCATTTCCTGCCTGTCTGTTCCCCTATGGGAGAGCAGGATATAACACATTAACTAGTGCAGTGCGACCAGGAACTAATTCTTTTTTTAGTTTCTGATTCTCCTGCACTGCCTCTTTTCGCTTTAGTTTATACTCTTTCGTAGCGAGTAAGGTATCTTTTCTTCCGGGTTTTTGTTTTCCCCGTAAACACACTTTTAAGTCACATCCCAATTTCTTTTTTTTTTTCTCTCATGTATCTGCCACCACTGGTGCCGGCCATGCACCAGGGTGGGAGCTACATGTTTGTGCTTTTGCCAATCAATTTCTTTACAGGCGTCTTCGCCCCAAACTCCCTCTGACAAACTCAGCTTTTCCCATATTTTTCTCCTTCTTTTCCGTCAACTTACACTTTTCCGATATATAAACGGACCCTTCTACCACTTTCTCAAACCATCAGTTAGTACACATGTTCGGTCTCTTTTACTTTTGTCGTGTGTGAGGTAACAGCTCATACAGTAAGGGGATGCTTTCACTTGAAAAACTTGTGCATTCCTGCACTCATTCAGCCAAGGGCGTCTGTTACCTCCAGATCTAAATGCCTCTCAGAGACTTTAGAGAGGACTTACACCGCACTGTTCACAGGTAAGGAACGAGACCTTGAAAACCCCTTTTCCTGATCAGTAATTCACCATCCCCAGAATGCCAGCATCGCTGCTTTTGCCCCGGGGTGGACTTACACTCTGAGCTCAATCAGGGCGATTCTTGGGTCTCAACATCCTTTAAATCCTGCTACTTAATGCTTTGCTCTTTTATTATGAGGTGTGTTTATGTTAGTGTCGTGCGTGTGTATATGTATTCACAAACAAGGAAAACACCAAAAACATACATATATATATCTCCTACTTCTGTTTCCTTTAAAACAAAAAACCACGCCACGCCAATCCGTGCACGATCAAGGCGTAGCTAATCTCAGGACCCCGGGCGCAATTAAGGCCCACACCAATCCTGGATTATACGTGCATTTAATGTACCACTCAGCTCCAGAACCCCGGGCGCAATTAAGGCCCACACCGATCCTGAGCCTCAGAACTCCGGGCGCAATTAAGGCCCACACCAGTCCTGAATTACGTGCATTTAATGCACCACTCAGCTCCAGAACCCCGGGCGCAATTAAGGCCCACACCGATCCTGAGCCTCCGAACTCCGGGCGCAATTAAGGCCCTCACCAGTCCTGAACTACGTGCATTTAATGCACCACTTGCTCCAGAACCCCGGGCGCAATTAAGGCCCACACCGATCCTGAGCCTTAGAACTCCGGGCGCAATAAAGGCCCAAACCAGTTCTGACCTTCAGAACTCCGGGCGCATAAGGCCCACACCAGTCCTGAACTTCGCGGTAAAGGTCCAAAACCCGTTCAAAAACTCCACGCGCAATTAAGGCATACACCAGCTTCGAACGCCTGTACACAATACCGCGGACCGCCTGCCAGACCAAATTCTGGGCTTACAGCAAACAACCCATTACATACACCGGTGTCTTCCCCGGGCCAGAGGAATTCAGGAACTCACGTTTACTCTGTCATCTCGGGCGATTCTCGCAGGGAGCAGAGGCTTCCCAATCGGTCAGAGAGAGTCGGGACTTTTTTTTAAAAAAGAGGAGTCCTTACCTCTTAGTAATGTGAGTGCTGACTGTCTCTCCTGCCGATGGGAAGTTTTGCGCCTTCTGGAGCATCAGCCAACTACGCTAAATTTGTTGTTACAGAAGGAATAAGGTTTTTGATCCCGAGATGAAGTAAAACAGATGAGTTTTTTGCATGCAAGGAACAATAAAGCCGAAGTCTTGTTTCCCGCAAGAAACAACAAAACCGAAGTATTGTTCGATGTGCCGGTACAAACTTTTAGGTTATATAGTCCTTGCTTGCTGCTTCAGACGTCATTCGATGTTATGGTAAGGGGGGGGTCATGGTATTTGGCCAGTTAAAAGGCCCTGGCCAAATGGTCAGTTTAAGATTATGCCCCCAGGGGGTTCCTTGCTCGCATCTGGAATCCTTATCAGTTAACCCCCTTTCCTGCCATAAACCCCTGTTGCTTAGAAGTCTAATTTTCAGGCAGAACTGACTTATTAACCCTTTTAACATCTTGTCTCTTACTTCACTCCTATCCTGGAGTCCTTGCACTGGCTTCCGGTCACATTCCGCATAGACTTTAAAATCCTCATGCTCACCTATAAGGCTTTACATGGCTTGGCACCTCAATACCTGTCTGAACTTTTATCGCCCTACTCCCCACCTCTCAACCTCCGCTCTTCAAATTCTGTTCTCCTTACTGTCCCCCAAGCCCGTCTACATTGTATGGGCGACAGGGCCTTCTCCTGCTATGCCCCCAAGCTCTGGAACTCTTTGCCCAAGGATATTAGAGAGTCACCTTCTCTAAACTTCTTCAAATCCAGACTCAAAACCTTCTTCTTCAGAAAAGCCTTTACTTAACTGGTTCCATTCTTCACCCCTCTGCTCTTCTTAATACCACCTTCCACGGTCTCCTCTATTGTTATTGTTGTATTGTTGTAATTATAATTGTGTCCTATCTTGTGAAATCTTCTTATTTATTGTTGTAGTCTTCTTATTTATTGTTATTGTCATCCTGTAAAGCGCTTTGAAAAGCCACCTTTAAAGGCGCTATATAAAATAAAGTTTATTATTATTATTATACGTCTATACAAAAAATGCAAAAGGTATACAAAAACACATACAGTATATATATATAAACATCCAATCCAAGAATTATAAACTTACAATTACATCTGCTTTTTGTATTTGTATTTTTGTAAGCCCAAGATGACCTTGTACAGATCAGTATGACTGTCTTTTTTCATCAGAAATTTCTGAAATAATTTTTAAAAAACTGCTGCATATCAGAATGTTAATTGTAAAATGATCATTTTCGAAGTGTTACTGTGTTATGACAAAAAAGGATATATCTGGTAACAAATGTTAGGATTTCTGTACAGTTTTACAAATTTATATTTTGTAACTTTTACTACGTACAGTTTTTGTAAATTGTGTACAGTTTCTCAAAACTAGTACCACCCTGTGTTTTTTCAGTCATGCTATTTTTAAAGGTTCTTTCCTAAACCAGTGTTAGGAAAGATCCAGTTAATGTTTCTGTAATGAAGTTGAAAAAGATGACTGTTGGAAAAACTGACCTCCCAGCCACACACGCAGACTGTGAAACTAATGTATTGTTTCAATTAAGTCATATATACACTGAAACCAAATTAATGAATTGTACACAACGGTCGTACATACACATATTGATGTGCTGAATCATTGATTTAGTGAAACTAGAGTAATACACATGCAAATATATTGCCATCATGCAAACTCATGTCAAACATGAGGGAATTAAAAATGTCTGATGTTCACTGTTAAACTGAGGGTTATAAATCAGTTACTGTATGTGGCATTTCAACTGACTTTTCTCAAATTGTTGTTGCCCCTGCCTTAATTACATTTCCTAGTTAGGTACAGATGTGTATACCACCATCAGTTTGCACTTTTTCTTGCTGCATGTACTAAATGCTGTAAAATACTAGGCAAATTCTAGGTGATATGTTAATTCATATTAATACTCTAAACATTTTAAGGATTATAGGCAATGTTATGTGAAATATTTCAACTTTAACATTGATATACTGTACAAATGTACACTGTTGTAAAATACATCCAGTTTTGTGCCCTATTTATATGCTTGGCATTTACTTTTTTCATTGCAGTATACTTTTAATGCCTGTTGTTTTTTATAAAACCTTTAAATAAATAGGGTAGCAATCAGGTTTAAGGCAAATACGTCTTTATAAGCACGTGTCTGATAAAACTAAGAAGAAAAGACTAGCGTCTTTAATTCTTTGGAGATACAGTATTTGGACTACTTCATACTTTGTAATACATACTTTTTTGTATACTAATAATATTAGTATACAAAATGCATTGTAGCTGTCAGTTTTCCCATGTTTATATATGCTTTTCTTCCCATCAAATACAGCAACCACCTGAATAAGATGTTGCAGCCTTTAGCTGCCAGTAGCTAGAGTAAATTTATGATATTGCTCTCCACATTAAAGTTTGTGGTGTATTGTGGTTAATTTATTTTTCACGTTCTTGACCTAGGGGTAGTTTATCTACAATGCAGCAGAAATTCTGCAGGGACTTATTTTAAGGCAGTCGCTCATCCATCTTTTCAGTTTAACAAACAGTATTGTTTTCCTCAAAATATTTTTTTGTTAGTCAAATACTGTATCTCAAGTAGGAGTAATGAAAATGTAATTTATGCTTTAATATCACCTTAATGTTTATAACCTTTTTTGTTTGCGGTATGATTGGGTTTTGGTAACACCTGGTTTCATTAGCTACTGTAGATAGAGGCATAGCTGAGCTTAAATTTCCTAAATGGATGTAATAAGTGTATTCGTTGTCTTGTTTGTATCAAGTTAGGCCATAGAAAAGGAATTTGGAGAAAATCCTTTGTGTCCTTCAAGTGGGTAGTGCCTACAGTTTTTATTGACTAATTTCAATGCTCCAGCATTAAAAAGTCAGTGTGGTACCCCCAATATTGGTACTGGAGTGCCAGTGTATCTGCAGGTTTTTTCCAGGGTTCTTTAAAGCAGCAACACCTGGAGAGCTGGGAAAAGTTGGTAAATTAAGAAAAAGATTTAAGTCATTAAAAATCCCAACTGACCCAAAAACCTGTAGACACACTAGCCTGCCTGGATCAGTTTTGGGAAGCCCTGGTATAGTATCTTCTAAAGATCCTTATTAAACAATCCTTCCATTTTGGTTACTAAATCATTTCAGTTATTCATTTGATTACAATGTATGTGCTTATTGGGCTGTCTGACACTAAATCATGCATCTTTTTTCACAGAGCATGTGGCAAAAATTAAAATGATTTTTAGGAAAATGTTATAGAATAGTTTTATTTTTTTGGAAGATATGAAAAATACAGAAATTGGGAAATGAGTACAATACCAATTAAAATGCAGCACCCTTTATGAAATGTTTAAAGAAAATATGAATATGTTAACACTTAAATGTGTCTAATAATGAGAAAGTGTCTGGTGTGTTATATTTTGCTGCTAAATTTAATCATTATAATTACCCATTATTTTTGAATACCGTATGTGAGGTTTACCCATTATCTGAGAATATGAGTCATTTTTAAAATCCAGATGTATTAAAACATGGATGCCTTGTTCCACCAAATAGTTCTTAGATATAGTACAGGTAAACTGTGTCTGCCTCAATAACTCTGTTATTCTTTTGTCAAGCAAATTGTACAAAATGGTGCTCAATTAGATATTTTGATTCATCATTAATTACATGTTCATTTCTCAGTTCTCTTGATGCAGGAGTTGCCCTGCACTTTATTACATTTGAGAAATGT
This sequence comes from Lepisosteus platostomus, assembly GCF_059453375.1. Lineage (NCBI taxonomy): Eukaryota > Metazoa > Chordata > Actinopteri > Semionotiformes > Lepisosteidae > Lepisosteus > Lepisosteus platostomus. The sequence goes on along the minus strand of NC_142614.1, from coordinate 39,051,776 downwards.
GCGCATCTCGATTTTTAGGAGGAAATATTAGTGCAGATCTTATATTTGTCAAATCGTGAATTACAACGTCGACATTCCAAGCTTTCTTTACCTTTGTGTTTCTACAGAGGACTCAGTAATGTGTGTTTTTGCATGTAATTTATCAATGACTAATTGCATGTTTTGCATAATAAGGTACACCAAGTGGATTGTGTTGCAGTCATTTGTTTAAAGAAATGTGTATGTCTATTTTAAATTTTCTTTACACTAAAAAAGTAAAAAAAAAAAGAAAAAAAGAAAATTCCATGCCCTAGGGTGGTAGGCAGAATATTGATCTTTCATGAATCAATGAAGACAAAAGTTATGTAATTCCAAAAGCCTTTCCTTAACATATGCTTTTTTTAAATTATGGATCTTTAAAGGCATTAGGCTTGCAAGAAGATGTCAAGAGGTTCTTTCCCAATGAAATTGGTTATGTCTATTCAGATAATCAAGTACACAATTCACCTAGTATTTTCAACAATGCAAATTACATTCAAAATCCCAGTGAGGGTTACATAAATGAAAAACATACTGTACCTTTGATTTTTGGAAGTGTTGGTGTAGTTAGATGGCTCATTTTAAGTTTGCTTCTAATCATGCATCTGCCAATACTGGATCTGTTATAGCTTGCTTGGAATAATTATATGAATGTTTTTTTTTAACAACAGATATTTTTATCATGTCTTCTGAACTTGAAATGAAATACTAAATTACCATTTTGTTAGTAAAACTGTGCTGGAACACTTTTCTTTAACACTACAGTATGTATGTTTTTGGCTTGTCTTTGTCTTGTTTTATTTTGAAATACAATTTATTTTGAAATACTTGTAATGTTACTGGTTATACTGTAGGTTATAGTTAACAGTGGTGATTAAGTGTCCAGCTGGGCCAAAAACCAGCAGACACTGGGGTCCCTTTGGTCCAAGACTGAGAACCACTGTTCTCAATTGTATTTGTTGCATCTCCTACTCATTTGCCAATGAATCGGACAGACATTGTCCAGACAGACAAGTATTTTACTTAATAAATAAAATTAAAATTTTAAGTTTTCAAACATAGTATAATACATAGTATAATACAGCCCTCTGTTCCCATCATGTGTTAATCATGTGTACACTTACTCAGGTGTTTTGTACATTAAAATACTGATTGCAATACTTCAAATTTAATTATATAGCTCTATGTAATTATATTGATAACCTATCAATATAATTGATAGGTTAATACATGCTTTTTATATAAAATTAAAGAAGTTACTTTTAAAACTTTTATCTCTATTGTAATGCACACTGATGACACTAAAGTCTTATCATTTTTCCTTTCAATTTTATAATGGGCAAAGTGATTACATCATGCATTGTTAGTAAAGAATATGAACCATCCTTGGGGGAAAAAACACTGTAAAAATAAGTTTGATTCACAGGAAAAATCACAAATGATAGAATCTAAATGATCACATCACAAGAACAGATTAACTCAACATTTTATTGCATTATAAGACAGCAGAACAGCATGATAAATTTTAGAAAAAATATGAAAAGTTAGAACATTTAAAAATGCCAAATTCTTTCTCATAGAAGCATTAATTCAGAGTAATTCCACAGATGGAAAAATGTGACCATTTGTCGTGCTTTGTTAGTCAGGCTTACGATGGTTAAATACTCTTTAAAGGTTCTCGGTGTAAATTCTATTTACATAAAATATGTATGCAATTAAATCAGGCCAAACTCATGCCTGCTGTTTTTCAAGTATGAAAATCAGATGTATCTAGAAAGTACATGCTTTTTATAGAGTTAAAATAAAATTTTTGATTTGATATTTTTTTCAACAAGTCAATTTTAATGAATACAGCTAATTTCTTATTTTCCCTTTCTGATGTACATCTCTGTTTTTCCAAGCATTAATTACATTTCACGATCTTGTAAGGTACAAAAGAATTAACTTAGGTCTTTTTTCCTGTAGTTTCCATCTAATAAAACAGTATTCATCTGTACAATTAACTATATGGTTATTCTTAAATTTTATATTGCTAAATTATGTTTTGAAGTATCACCTTTAGACTGGAAGAAATACTGCTATTTGACCTTGTTTTAATGGATCATCACAGCAAAGTTAATCAATATTTAATTCCACACATTTTTCTGGTTACCATGGAAGTTTATTACTGTTATGCAAGTCACACAGAAATTAAGAAAAGACTAAGAATTCTTAAATACTGTATTTGACCAAATGCAGCTGGTGGGAAAATGCACCTTAAAATCGAGTCCCCCTCCTTCTGCCTTTCAAAAATGAGGAATAATTTCACTACAACTTTCCTCTTGTTGTTTAAATAAAAAAAAAATATCTGATGAGTAAAAAAAAAGGTGACTAGTAAATTAAAGGCCTTTGCCAAAACAAAAATTGTTTTGGTAATTCCAGCCTTGTAATTGTAATTCAGAGGTACTGTGCAGGATGGTGGGGCTTTGCCCATAAGGCTTTGCGGTGTGAAATGAAACTTATTAGTAGATCAAGCAGGAAGCCACCACATAGAGCTTCACAGCCACTAAAGGATGCGTTAATGGAACTAGCTCTTTGTCACAGTAAGTTTTCAGTCATACGAAAAGATTGTTATATTTATTAAAGAAAAGGAAATTTCTTCTTTAAATCAGTCCCTTCAAGTCCAAAGTAGCCCTGTGAACCAAAATAATGTCATGACAATGCAGCATATAAGCTCCTTTACTAAAACAGGTATGCACTAACAGTGCATACTAGAATCTAGAATCTTGTATGCCACAAGACATTTGAAACTGAAAGTTCAGTGAAGTAGTAAAATACAAAAGTTGCACCTATGTCCTTGGTTAATGGAATACAAAGAACCACAGTTTTGCAAAGCTGCCACCTGGGAGGATTTATCCATCAGAGATTTTTTTATGCTTTGCAAAATCCATAGACCTTCAGTGGTGGAAGACTACATATTCATTGTTTGGTGGGAAAAGGAGCTGCTCCAAAGGGATCTAGCTCCACCTGTGGTGCCTGTTGCATCACACTGTGAACAACTAGTTCTGTGAAAGGTACAGCACCAAAGTCATCAGTTTTATTCCCATCTCCACTATGAAAGGCTCCATGCACAGAAATCGATCTGGGTCTACCACTATTTGAGCTCAGATCTCCTCTGTTGTCCCCCAAACCTTGGTGTTGTGGATGCCTTCCAATTTCTTGTGGATAGAATGGCTTTGCACCAAATGGATCTAACATGGCCTCCTCAGTAGGCAAGGATGCTCCTTTGTCTTTCACATCACCAGGAGTTATGCTAATATTCTCCTTTGAATCTGATGTACTCAGAAACTCATTGCTACTCTGGGAATCCCTTCTGCCTACTTTCTTGTGTCTGCGGACTCGCTCTGGTGTGCGGAAACTTGGCTTTGAATTCTTCCTACCAGTTGTTGGCGTTCCGTGATGACGCTTACCATTGCCACCTCCAATGTCATGCTTTGTTCGCCTTTGTCTTGAGGACAGTTTTTGAAGACTGCGTTGTTTCATCTTTTGTTGTTGGGTAGTTGGGACCTCATCAAGAAGCACTTGACCAAAAATATCCTCCTTACTCTTGGTGACTGGCATTGAATGTCCAGGTTGAAAAGGAGTACAACCAAATACATCAACACTGTCGGGGGAAACAGGTGGGGTCTGACCAAGGGAAACATCTCCTGTCTTGCCTGTTTTAGATAAATTTCGGTTGAAAGGAGCTTTGGTGAAAACATCAAAGTCATCCATAGCCTGTTCTGAAGTTACTGTTTTGAATGGTGCTTGGGCAAAGATGTCTGTGTTTTCAGCTCTACTCTTTGACTGTCCAAGGAAGGGTACAGCTCCAAACACATCAACTTCCTGAGTAATTTTAGCCACCGTATTGGGTGACTCTGGGGGAGTGATCAGGGATGTGCCAGACTCCCCTCTCTTAGTACTGTTTGTTCTCAGCAGGGCTTTTTCTCCAACTGGCCTCACTGCTTGAAATGTTCCTTTGCTCTGTTCATAATCAGAGTCAGAACTGTGCTTGTCTTCATCATCATCGTCCACCTCCTCTTCAGAGTCCATGAGCAGGGGCCGCTGTCCCAAGTTCTCTGGCTCTGTATCATTGTCATCAATAAATTCTCCATGTTCACTGTTCAGAGCCTCCTCGTCCTCTTGCTCATCTTCCTCACTGCTCTTTGGGGATGGGGGATCAGACTCAAAGTCACTGTCTGACTCATCTCCAACTTTCCTTGAAGGTTGTCCAGGCTGCCCAGGTTTTTTTGCGCCCTTGTGTTCCTTACTAGGCAGCTCTTGCTTCTGCACTGAAACTGCACTGTTTCCTGCAGGGACCTTTGAGTCTTCACCTAGCAGCTCTGACCCTTTTAAATTGGAACCTACAATTTAAAGAAACATAAAGTAGTAAAGTGTATGCTGTAATACTGCAAACCATTCGTTCTCCTTAATAATATATTTTTTATTCATTGCAAAAGAACTAAATCAACCCCTTAGTAACAGAAATGATTGGGCATATGCGATAATTATTTAATCAATTGGAAGTCAAATTTGGACAAAACTGAGAAAGAAAAACACAGAAAGGAATCAATATACCCCGCTTACCAAAAGAACAATGTCTTTTTGACATCAGTATTTTGGAGGCTGGATTAAGTGAACATCCACATTCACAGCCTGCAATTTGTAACCTGGCAAGATGATGTAAAGATCTGTATTTGATCTTTAATACACATTAGCCATGATGTCTCCCTAAGGACTGACAGAGAGTCATTACACCTAGACACCTAGAAGTGTCTAGTAACTACAGAACTCTACTTGTAGTGATTTATGGCATCCTGATTACATAGCACTACATTAATCAAATTCTGAGACCTCATGTGCTGCCCTTGCCGAAGGCTCATCATGACATGATCATATCAGTGGTCAAAAAGTCTCAATACTGCACAAACAAAGGCTGTAACAAAAGTTATCTTGCATGTTGAAAATATCACAAATTTCTACGTTAGACATTAGCCCCATGTGGTATAAGATGGGACCACATGTGACATTTAGACCATTGAATAGGCAAATACTTTATCCAATACAGCTTCTGAAGCTGAGAAAAGACAGATTTTTTATTTTAAACTGCATGAGCATAGGAGAGGTAGAAGTGCTGCAGATGTTAGTGTATTTATGATTAGTGTAAACAAGACATGCTATTTAAAGTCTGTTAACAAAACTTTTCGAGACAAGGGTAAAAACTATTGATGGGAAAATTACTAATACAAGAATCTCCAGGCAGAAAAAAAAAACTTACTTCTATTATGTGTAAGAGTATGGAAGCTTAGAATTAGAGGACATGGTCTTTCTTAAACCATGTTAGAGAATATTGAACAAGCAACAGTTCACACAGAGCATATGATATTGTATCTTTTAGAATGACTATAATGTATAAGGTTTGTATATGTAGAATTAAATCAGGTGATGTTTAATTTGTATAATGCGCTAGCAGACATTACAGATGCAGCCATTCAAAGTGAGCGGTACAGACACGTACCGCAGGTAATTGGCTGCGGTGTCGCGTATCATGACGTAAGATGACGCGGGGTACCGCGGTGCGTGATTGGTTGACCGACAGGGGCACTCGTGGTCCGTTGGTCTGTCGTAGAAAGACTTACTGTAAACGTCTTTACTGTGCCCGTTGTAGATATTGAATTTTACCACAGAAGGGATCTTAGTAGCTGAGCATAAAAAGAATAGGAGCATAAACATTTTAAGCTTCGAAGTCTTTAACTAACGTGATACCGGAGTCAACAAGCATACTTTTAGAATTTGATTAAAAGGGAATATAATATGGAATCGCGTATCTCAAGAATTTAATAACGGTATGATTATATTCGTGTACTGCGACAGGGCTGTGTAGGGCTGTTTCGCCTCCCTGTTCATGCGAGTTGTCTTGTAGCCTACTGGTCTAGGTGTGTGACTACCAACTAGCAGGTTGTGTGTTCGAATCCAGCTGGTGCTGGACTTTTCTTTTAACAAACATTTCTTCGAAAAAATAGAATAGCGATATTATGGACAATCAATTGACTTTTATATTTCAAAATATCGCAACATGATCGATATTTGCGATATTTTGAACATATCTTCCCTTCTGACAGCGGTTCCTGCTTCTATTGTGTGTGTGTGTGTGCAACAGAGTAAATTTTTATAGAGAAATGGAGGCTGGACAGTATGCGTTACAATATAAACATTTATATTGATTTAAATCGTGTTCTGATTTAAATCGCAAACGCGTGTTTAATTATGTGTTTTTAATCATAATCAGGCTAATGCATTTCTACATTTTCTGTATGAACCAGCTTAGAGGTTCATACAGAAAGACAGCTTGTGTTTAAATTGAGTGTAAGGTAATTTATGCTTCTAAAGTCATGGTCAGCATTTATTATTGTATTGTGCTGTAAACTTTTTCTGTGCCTAGTCACATTATTTTATAGCGTTTTTATTGCGTTATTAAATCCGGTGGCGCTGTGTGTTAGTTTCCTGACTCCCATGTCACATGGTCTGTGATTGAATCCCATGGAACTATGACTTTATTTTTTAACAAACATTTCTTTGAAAAAATGAAACGTTTCCCTTGGTCAGAGATTAAATAAAACCTCACTCGCACCAAACAAATTTATATTTCTAAATATCACAACATGATCGAATTTAAGTCTTTTTAATAACAATGAATAGTCACCTATGCGTTACAAAATATACATTTATATTGATTTGAATCGCGTTTTGATTTAAATCGTAAACGCGTGTTTAAATATATGTGTTTAAAGGCGATATACTGTATAAAAGCGCTGATTCCTATGGAGTGTGTCCCGCCGGGGATTCAAAAAAATTATTTTAAATAGGCTGATAAAGCTTAGACTACTGTAACTGTATTCTAGCCTGTATTACAACAGAACATTGGACAATGCAACGTAAATTGCAAAAATGCACTTGGAATCTGTCCAAGCCCTCCTACAAAAATTATTTAAACTGCGACACTGATCATTCATCTCTAAATAAACTTTATTTTATATAGCGTTTTAAGCGAATAGGTAATTAGATTGCTCATAAACCTAATCGTTTTTTCTACATAAACACAGCGTGATTGCTCTCTGAAAATGCTTTTCCTTTATTTTTAAAGTAGGCTCAGATCTCAACTATAGATCGTATTATTATAAACTTTCTTGGAAAAATGTATTTTATGTAAACCATGTTTGCTATTAATTCATTTAGGGCTAAAATACGTTCATTGTCTTCCAATCGAGTCGAGTTGACATTGGAAGCCTGCCACACCCGGACTGTTAAACCAATGCATTAGCACGTCAAAGCCCATTGAGGGTATTGAGCCAGTATTGGCTTTAGTATTCCCCCCCCTCTCCCCTCAATTCAATTCAATTCAAGGTGTTTTATTTGCATGACAGATGGGTACAAGCAGTGTTGGGTATGTATATTGTAACGCTTACGGCAGTCAGGCACTGTGTAAGAGCCGGCGCACCAGAGCTGCGCACCGAGGGAGTGTCTGCATTTATAACTTAGTTTTTAAAATTAGTCAAGCAATATGAAGCATCTCCTTTTACTTTTAAGTCCCTTAAATACATTGAGCACAGCTTTCTCACCACTTAAGATTGCTTTTAATACCATCCTTGCACAAAGCAGAAGGGAGATCTTAGTGCCTGAGCATAAAAAGAATAGGGGCATACTGCAACGCGTGTGAAGTCCATAAACGATATTAATTTTGGAACTTAAACATACAGTATATGGCTGGTGTCGGTACTTTAAAGAAAACATACACACCAGTATTCCATTTCTCCCTAAACATTTTAAGCATCGAAGTCTTTAACTAACGCGATACCGGAGTCAACAAGCATACTTTTAGAATTTGATTAAAAGGGAATATAATATGGAATCGCGTATCTCAAGAAATTAATAACGATATAATTATATTCATGTTGCAAAAGAACTGCAACGGACATAAAAACTCCCTTGCTTTTAACAGAGCGTTCCATAATTTCTAACTAAGAAAATGCCAGGTGAAAGGATTTGTAAACATATTTTGTTAAAGCAAGTCAGTTTTTTCCGCAACACATAAAAGACATTTTTCCAAGAAAGTTTAGCCTTTGTCACTAATGAAACCACTAAATAAAGACATAAATATAGAAATCTTAAGATTTGTTTTATTTAATGTTGGTAGCAGGATGAACTGTCAGAGTGTATATTTTGTCGCAGAGTTGCTTCAAGATGTTAACAGTGAAAAAGGTATTTAGAAATGAGTTATTTCAAGATGAAAATTTTCAGAATAATTGCAAATCTAGCAGGATAGAGAAAGCACAGAAAACTGGCAGTTAGATTGATCAGATTAGTATGAAAAGTCATTTAGCAAAGGGAATGAGAAGAGTGACAAACTAGTATACTTTAGATCTTTTTTTCTGAACCAGGGAAAATCTGATCATGTTTCCCTATAACAATAATAAAAAACTTTATTTGATATATCACCATTAAAGGTGGCATCTCAAAGCAATACAGTAGATGTAAAAACAGATAAAAGGACCACAGATTACAAAGTAAATGCATATAAGAAAGACAAGCAGTTAGAGGTGCTACCAAAATTAGAAAATGAAGCAGATACAGACACTAAGTCTTCTGAAAAGAAAGGTTCTGAGGTTAGATTTAAACTGGCCCTGGTGTGTGTGTGTTTGTGTCTGTCTGTCCTGTGATGGACTGGCGCTGTGTCCAGGGTGTATTCTGCCTTGTGTCCGTCGCTTACTGGGATAGGCTCCAAATCCTCTGTACTGGATAAAGAGATTAGAAATGGATGGAAGTAAAGGCAGTGTGTAGATGGAACTATACACAGTGTTAGAAACCCACTATGAAATGGCAGCATCTCACTGAGAATAAAACATTTTATAGTGCTGGCTCAAGGAAACAGCCTTTCCACCTCTCTTGCACATCAGTATCCATACCTAGTTATTTAAACAAATTGCCTCTAATTATAAACATCTTAATATGCTGGCTCTGTGGATCCGCATCAGCTATGTTTGCACATTCCTTCAATTCATGTGCATCCAACACACAGTTCAACGCTAGCAACTACACAAAATCTAAAATATGAGCTCTACTTGCCACTTACAATACCAACAGTACCAGCTAACTTTAGTAGTGACATTTTCATGGATCTTTTTAACAATAAAATTTACAACATCAGACTTCAGACACAATTAAACAGGCCTCAAAAAAGTCTGGTACAAACATTTTCAGCATGGAATAAACCTTTACTTTAATGGTATAAACCTTAAATGGATTCATATTCTCAATAAGATTTGGTGCTCAGTAACATGACTTAGAAAATGACAGAAGACATACGTATCATGCTTATCCTTCTATTTTTCATAATCGTAAACTCCTTAAGGCAGTTACATTTTCTCTGTTCTGACCTGGAATTACAGAGAAATTTAAATTCTAATAAGAGATTTGTAATGAGGAAAGTCATACCAGTCACTCATACCAGGATTTGCAATTACAATACAAATACTTTCTTTCTGTATGTGTTTATTTTGCAGTTTGAGTCTATGGCATTCCTTTGGGGGTCTATACTCCAAGGCATGACTTTTTTATGGGAACATGACATTTTTTTAAAGTCTTTTAATGCAAGCTTCATATAAACCCTTAGCAGTGGTTACTGTCTGGAGCAGGTACTTGAATGGCACAGATTCATTGAAATGATTCAATTTCTTTTGAAAATATTTGGGATAATACATATTCCAGAAATCACAGCCGTTGAATTATCCAGAAATTAATTTCTCTCAGGGTGTATTTAACCCCTCATGGATGGCATTGTATGAAATGAGTTTGTAGTTCCCCATTTGCCTCTATTATGAGATGCTGTGGACACTATTTTATACATTTTAGGAGTGTCCATAGGAAGGTATGTTCTAGAAAGAGTGAACTTCTGTTTTGCCATTATTTTTAATAGGGACGTTACATGTTTACACTTGGTGCTCCTACTAGAGGAGAGGATATGATTAATCTAGGCTTATCACAGAAACTGAAACACATCTGGTTGGTGAGTCTACTGTGGGTAAAATGTTACTGGTACCGCATGTTGTAAAGCTCGGTATTTTCTCTCTTGGCCTGACTTTTTTTAATGTCTGAGTGTTAGAATCCATGTTGTTGCTGGTAAGGGAACGGTAGGTGCTGTGATTGACACAGTCAAAGCCTTGTACAGAGATACCATTGTAGCTGTTTGACAGTATTTTAGATGCCCTTAGTTAAAAGCATGGGAGGAAGTACTGCCAAGGGGAGGGGGGGGAGCAAGGATTTTTTCTTTGAGTTTGTGAGGTTATGTTTTGTTATATTGTGTTTCAGAAAGCAAGAAAATAAAATTTACTGTATGATAAAAAGAGAAAGAGCTGGAGTAGATCCTCAGATCAGTTTGCTACCAGCAATCAAACAAAAAAAATGGAAAGAATTGTCTCCTCCTGATTGGAACCTTTCTTACTGTCTTATAATTTAATTTATCAGGCTACCTTTTAATTTCCACTGAGAGAAGGAAGTCACTTGTCATGCAGCTATTTTATTCTTCATTGCACAATATGCTCTAAGTTAGCAAATGAAACTTATTGAAATAAATCAAGAATACGATTAACATGAATGTATAAACATCCAAACTATACTTTATCACATTTAATTATTGGGTTAGCTTTTTATTGAGCCAAAATGTTATAAATGTGTGAACGTCTGTAAAATGGAAATATTTATATTTTTCTCTTTTCTGTTACCTGCCTGACAGCATTTTGTATCCCATTCTGTATATTACTGGAAAATATTAGACCCAACCTAAAGAATTCAAGGGGGTAGTGGGACACAGTACTGCAAAGAGTCTCCTAAAGGGACAGAGCTATTAGTACTTATGTGTTTGAGTCTGGAGAATATAGTAAACTCTAAACATTAAGGGAATGCATGGAATCGGAAAATATAAATTGCATAGTACACAAGACTTAACTGGTTTTATTCTAGGAAAGCAGACAAGACTGAGTCATGGGACTCAGAGGATCCAAGGCTAGACTGAGTATAATAGGCTTCGGGCTTCTATTGTGACATCTACTGTAAATTACAGAAATGTTAAAAGTAAACAAAATAAAGTAACTAAAATGTGGTCTGAAATCACCCCCTTAGACACCCCTTTTACTTCACTGGTGTCAGATATGAAAGGCAACAGTCTCCCGTTCTGTCTGCTGTGTGTTGCAGCAGAGGGACTCCCTGCAGCTGAAAGGGGCAGAGTAACTTGCATGCCCTCTAGTACAGTTTACACATGCACGACTTTAAAAGCTAGCAAGACAGGTTTCGATTCACATTAGCTGGCGAGCCTTGTTAAAAAAACTAATGATAATGTAACATGCCACTGTTTGTTCATGAACAAAGTTATACTGAGATTTTCTTAGATACGCGATTAAAAAATAAATAAATAAAAATTTGAATCTCCTGCGGAACACATTCCATAAGAATCAGCGGTTTTACAGTATATATCGCCTTTAAAGGTGGCTTCTCAAAACGCTTTACGGGATAAAAACAACCAGAACAGCAGCAACAACAATATTGTATTTCATTGCACTTTGAAAACCAAGTAATAACTTAACTATACAGTACGTGCAAACGTTTCGTATGTTGCTGTTGTGAATGCCTGCGTACCCATAAGTATCTTATTTGCCTTGAGTCCTGTCTACAATATCTGTCCCACTACCCCCTCTCTCCCTCAATTCAATTCAATTCAAGGTGTTTTATTTGCATGACAGATGGGTACAATTCTTGTTGGGAATGTGTACTTTGATATTTACACCCGGCGCGGCACAGAGGGAGCGTCTGCATTTATAACTTAGTTTTTAAAATTAGTCAAGCAATATGAAGCATCTCCTTTTACTTTTAAGTCCCTTAAATACATTGAGCACAGCTTTCTCACCATCCTTACACAAAGCAGAAACTTTCCGATGACTCACAGTACAAGTGGAAAGATTACAGATTTTAATCGTCTTTAATTTTGTCTTTAATTTTGCCTGTGGAGTGTATCTTATTAAGCTCTAAATTGCATTTTGAGCGCGGTTTTTGACTTTTTTAAAATTGCATTTTGGGCGCGGATAGCACATACAAGGGTTAATGAACTGCGCCAAGAAATTTAAAATAGTATTCTTTAGGTGTGAGGGTAGGAGTGGACCGCAGCAGGCATAATCAGCAAACCAGGAAAACAAAGAACAGGACAGGTGAGATGAGTATCCGGAAAGCGATTGATCAGAAAAAGGAAATGGAAAACGCAGAAAAAGGAAACGCTTTACAGGATAAAAACAATAACAACAGTAGTGGCTGGGCAAATTATTTTTTTTTTTGAAATACAAATTGAGATACTGTACTGTATAATGATGTGCATGAACAAAGGTATACTGCAATTTTCCTTAGATACGCGATTAATGCTTCGTAGGAGGAGGCGGTCTTTTCCTCTTGTCTAACAGTCTGTCCACAAACAAAACATTCCTGTTAGACAAGAGGAATTGAAAAAAAAACAATTTTGTCAATGAAAACCGGTGTGTGTGTCTCTCTCTGCTGGATGTCCCTCTCACAAACTGCTGAATGAATAAAATAATTTTTTTGAAAACGCGTTTGCGATTGTCTGGTATTTAATTTGGTCCCTTTTAACTGTTTTTCGATCTACTGTATTGCTTTGAGATGCCACTTTTAAAGGCGATATGTAAAATAAAGTTTTTTATTATTGTTATAGAGAAACATGATCAGATTTTCCCTGGTTCAGAAAAAAGATCTAAAGTGCTAAACATAACTTTCTTCATTCGATGTATTTAAAGCAGTGAACTACTGTAGGTGTCACATAACATTCAGAAATACAATCACGTATTTGACAAATAAAAATGATTATAATCTAATCCTTCCACGTTTGATCCCAAAATCCCAAGAAATATAAATCTTGATGGGTAGAAAGCTATGCTGAAAGTTTATTAAGATACTTAGAAGACAAAGATACTGTATCAATTTATGTTGCATTAGCCTGATTATGATTAAAAAACACATATAATTAAACACGCGTTTGCGATTTAAATCAGAACATGATTTAAATCAATATAAATGTTTATATTGTAACGCATACTGTCCAGCCTCCATTTCTCTATAAAAATTTACTCTGTTGCACACACACACACAATAGAAGCAGGAAGCAGAAGCAGGGACCGTTGTCAAAAATGACTTAGAATCGATCATGTTGCGATATTTTGAAATATAAAAGTCAATTGATTGTCCATAATATCGCTATTCTATTTTTTCGAAGAAATGTTTGTTAAAAGAAAAGTCCAGCACCAGCTGGATTCGAACACACAACCTGCCAGGTGGTAGTTACACACGTAGACCAGTAGGCTACAAGACAGCTCGCATGAACAGGCAGGCAAAACAGCCCTACACAGCCCTGTCGCAGCACACGAATACCGTTATTAAATTCTTTAGATACGCGTTCAGAAAAGCTTAAAACTACCACTTTTTCACACGCTATTTCACATGCTAGTTAAATACTTCGATGCTTAAAATCATTAGGGAGAAATGGAATACCGGTGTGTATTTTTCCTTTAAAGTGCCGATTCCTGGAATCTGACTGGCTGACACCCCTCTGAAGTGGTTCCATAAAATCTGGTATACGTGTCGCATTTTAAATCATTTTCGTAGTTAGTAATTATGAAACGCCCAGTTAAAAGCAAGGAAGTTTTTATGCCCGTTGAAGTAAAACAAAATGCCTGACAAAGTATGGCTTGGACAGATTCCAAGTGCTTGTACAAATGTGCTAAAGAAATTATACTTTGAGTATACAGCTTGTCCAAAGTCATCCATTATTAATACTATTAGTAATATCTTCAGTAAAGGCTTTGATGCATAAATATTTCTGATAAAGGTAGGTTGTGTACTTTTGTCCAACTGAGCAATCTTGCTTTCATAAAATATACCAACATTTTAATGACTGATGATTGACATGCTGTAAGACACAGTTCAAAATTAAAGGCTCAAATGCTGTACATGAGAGGTTAAGCTCCCCCTGGCGGTTTTACAAGGCGACGCCGGATAGTTAAACACGTGACACCACGTTAACTGCGTGATACCGCGTGATACTGCGACACGCCCACCGGGGTATGCCGCGAAATACCTCACCCATTTTGAATGGCTGCATCTGTATGAATACGGTGTTCAATTTTGGTTGCCACATAAAAAAAGTTATTGCTACTCACAAATCAATACAGATAAGAGTAATTAAATTGTCATAAAGGAATATCCTGCACTGACAGACTAACAAAGCTGATGGGACTCCAAGTATTCAAAATCCTTCTACTGTAGGTCACATACCCCATCAGATTCAACAGTTGTTGAGGAGTAAACTAAGATACCCAGTCATTTTGCTAAAGCCATTACCATATTTTGTTTTCATGAAAGATGAGATCCTCAAATCAATTAACTGGAAGCAACAAAAAAAAAAGCTAGATGATCCATACGTCATTCTCTCTTTGGAAACATTTGATGTTATAATTATATTAATGCCAAATATTAAACAGCATTATTAATTTAATCATGTTATGTTTACTTAAGATTGGGTTGGTGGCACAGTGGTATGTTGCTGCCTCAAAATACTGGGAACCTGGGTTCAATTCCTGGGGTGCTTTCATGTGTAGTTTGTATGTTTTCCTTGTGTTTGTGTGGGATTTCTCCAGGTGCTCTGGTTTTCTCCCACAGTTCAAAGAAATACTAGTAGGCATCCAGCCTACGGTGTATTCTACCTTGTGCCCATTTCTTGCAGAGAACGACTCTGCCTCCCCTGTGACCCTTGCATTTCCTTTCTTTTCAGCATGGAATAAACACGTTACCTGTTCCTTTGCAGCCTACACATGCTGACACAGCGAAATATTCTTTAGTGTTTGGTACTTTCATCACAAGAATGCTAAAACTAAAGAGAACCAGAACAAACATTTATAAAACTGGCTTACAATCTGCTCCTGATGTTGCCATGATCTGCCTTGATTCAACTTTCAGGCATATATCAACTGAATGTGGCCATCATAGCACTGTATGTTTGACTGTATTCTATAGAGCTCATGTCAGGATTCTGAGGAATCCATGTAACCAGTTACTGTGACACAGCTGTTATTTGAACACTGGAAACTTTAATTTACTACTAAGAAATGTTCTTTCAGATGGAGTCATTATCATCTTTGAGGGCATTTTGTTTCATTGAGTTAAACTGAAAATATGTGCACATCTGCCAGGTTGTACTCTTTCTGCTTCCTGCACACAAAACCCTGAACCCTGAACACTGAATCCTATATAACACTTTAATCAGCAATTCAAATGTCCTACATAAGGAAATGTTCACACATAAGAACTATATACAGGACTTTCTTAAATCTTAATTATAAAAATCGTACAAATGTATGCCTTATTTAGTAAAAAATATTTTACCCAAACCAAAATCTATCTTTTTACTGCAACAGTAGTATTGCTATGGCCAGTCAAAAATATCTATTTTATTTGTCATTGAAAATTATGCACATGATGCACTGATGGACATATACTTAAAAGTTTATTTTGAAATATACAAATAACAGTGTTGTACCTCTGCTTGCTATCTGAGGATACTCTTTGAACTGAAGGATTTAATTCTAGGAACAAGTACACAGATGGACTTTGTTTTAATACAAAAAGATTTAAGGAAAACAATAAAAATACTAGATAGGGAGGGGGCACATCTTAAGACTGGAAACATGATTAAGGCTTTGTTCTTGACATTGTAACAATACTTCTTAGCTCTTTTAAATTCTGTAATACCAAAGGGATTTAGCATTAGTTAAATCTGGATTATCTGACTGTTCTTTTTATTTCCCAAGGTACAACCTTGATGACAATGTTAAACATTTTAGAACTCAAAAATCCTAACAGTTTGGAAAGTATTAGAACAGAAGGCAAAAAGCAAAGAATTACAGATGTCATATGGTCAGAAAGTTGTTTTCTTTCTGTAATATTGCTGTACCTTTTGATCTCTAAAAATAAATAGCAGTAAAGATTTTACATTATATGAAGGCACTACTAAAAATAAGAGTAAGAAGTAACTACAGCAATGTATAAAAAGTACAGTCTCTCTATTCTTTCACTCTACATATTAAGACATATCTTACCTTCACCTAGTCTTCACCTAGGCTTAACAATAGATACATTCAACCTAATGTGACAAATAACACAGATTTTACAAAAAACAATTGTTATTGTTGTTAACATTCAGCCGTGTGAAAAAGTATGTGCACCCATACTACTTCATATCCATTGAGAAGGTAATTAGAATCAGGTGATGCTTAATAAGAGCACATGATTAGCTAATCATCAGGTAGTTATTTTTTACTTGTATATAAAATCAGAAATTGTCAGTATTGTCTGGAGCATTCAGGTGGTAACACATACCAAGAGGTATGTGGGTCAAGGGATATCTGTGACAATCTCAGAGAAAGAATCATTCCTGCTCATCAGTCTGGGAAGGGTTATAAAGCCATTTCCAAATAATATGAAGTCCATTTTACCACAGTGAGAAAAGATAAGTTACAAATGGATAAAGCCAATCTACTCAGGAGTGGGTGTCTCATCACATATACCCCAAGATCTGACCGTATGATGCTCCAAGAGATCGCACTGAACTCCAAAGCTACATCCAGGGATCCATAGGCCTCTGTCAATACAGTAAACGGTAAGAGTTTATGATTCTACCATTAGAAAAAGAATGACCAAGAACAGCTTTTGTGAAGGGTACAGTGTCCCATATTAACATGACAGTGGGCTCCATATACAAAAGCACTTAATAACATTGTGATAACCAACACTGTTTAAAAGGATTATTCAGTTAACTAATAAACACCATCAAATTGCATTATTAATTTGTCATATTATGTGAAGATTGCCTACTATATTTTACTACTTATTACACATTCAATGCATTCTCATTTAATATCCTTTTCATCAGCAGGTTAGTGAAGTCGGCGTGGGCACCAGGATGGGACCTAGCTATGCCAATATTTTTTTCGACTGGGTAGAAGAATGCTTCTTTGCTTCCTATACTGGCTTAGTCCCTGACCTCTACAAGCGATACATCAATGACTGCGTCGGTGCTGCTACATGCTCTAATGACCAGCTTGAGCAATTCCTGCATCATTCCACTAACTCTCAGCCATCCCTCAAAAATACAGTTAACATATCTTCCACCACTCTTCCATTTCTAGACATATATTTATCTATTAACCATCCACGACTCTCTACCTTGGTCTATTACAAACCCACAGATTCACATAGCTATCTCCTGTACAGTTCTTTTCACCCCACTCACACCAAAAACTCACTCCCCTTTTAGCAGTTCTTCAGGCTACGTCAACTCTGCAGTGACAACATGGATTTCCAGAACAAAGCACTCAAAATGCATTATTTTTTCATCAACAGAGGATACCCCACCCAGGTTATCGATACGACCCTCACCAGGGCCAAAAACAGCCCTCGGATCATCAACTCGATCAGGATCTCCCAGTCTCACAACCGCATTCTCTTGTTGCTTCCCTACCACCCTAACACACTTTCTATCCCCAGGACCATCATTAACAACTACTCCATTTTTCAGGATGATCCCTCCATCGGTACCCTTTTTTCCGACCACCCAATCTACATAAATTTCTTGTTCACAGCTCCCATGACCGTAGTCGGCAATCATCCCCACCAGGCACCTTCCCCTGCAATAGAACTGGCTGCATCACCTGCAAATGCCTATCTAACAACACATTCAGGGCCCCTCAGGTCAATTCCAGATCACCCAGATGACATCCTGTCTCTCCAGCAACCTCATTTACTGTGTCTCTTGCAAAAATGCCCAGCTATCTATGTTGGGGAAACTGGAAGGAGACTAAGATACTGCTTCAGAGCAAATTGAGCTGTGAAGATTAAAGATTTCTCTAAGCCCATAGTTTCTCATTTCACCTCAGACAGCCATGATCATGGCCATGTCTCTGTTCTCAAAGAAGGCTTTCTCAACTCTGGCAGCAGAAAGACAACAGAAATGAAACTTATCCTGAAACTAGGTTCACACCTTCCCCCGTCTCTCAATGACAGATTTATTTTCATATAATCGTCTCTATTCTCATGCAAGTTTTGACTTTATATCTTTCTCCCCCCCTCTTCACATTGCACTTCCTGAGTGGCCTCTCTTTCTTTTGTTTTCAGCATAGAATAAACCTATTACCTGTTCCTTTACACCAGGGGTGCCCAACCAGTCGATCAATCGCAATAAATAAAAAAATAAATGGGCTATTTGACTATTCACTTTTTTCGATAGCCTAAAAATTTATTCAGATCTGTGTATGTAATGTCATACATTTTACTGCCCTTGTGTGTGTTTAACCCTTGTAGAATGGGTTGTAAAAGTCTCTTCCCTCAGTGCTGGCTGACACTGGAAAAACACAGGAGCTCCGTAAATAGTGTTGTGTGCTACCCAAGAACGTTCTCTCTTATTGTCCCCCACATTCGCTACAGTGCTTAGTGGAGCGGAACAAACTGGTGGTGACAAATTCTCCAACAGTTTGATAAGTTTGATTGCCTTTTTGATAGTTGTAGTGTTTGAGCAAAAATAATGAAGCAAAGAGACCGAAAACTTACATGATTAGGATTATCTCAACTAGCAGCAGTTTTCACGAGGCCTAATACAAGAGAGAAAGCAGCAATCCGTGTGACCCACATCCTGGCTAAACACAAAAGTCATTGAGGGATCGAAATGTAATAAAAAAGCATTTACTGAGGCTGCTGACAACTTTTTTGGCAAGGTTCAGACAGCTGTTGCCTGAGTTTCTCAAGTTGTCTAAGCATCCAATTAGAGGACGACCAGTGGCTTCTGGATTTAGCATTCCACACAAACTTTACTGAACTGCTAAATGAGCTGAATGTCAAGCTGCAGGGACACAATAAAAATGTAATCAACATGATCAGCAGTCAACGTGTTAAAAAGTGATGGGTATCGTTATTGTACTGATGTGTCCACAGTCTGTTTTCCCTATATCAGAGCTTCAAATTCCCCTCGGTAGATAAAGCAGGACTAGCAAATGAAAAAGTAGATCTTACATGAAAGTAGGTTGGGCACCCCTGCTTTACACATATAATGCCTTGCAAATATATATTTTATATAGGAACAAGTAATTGGTTTATTCCATGCTGAAAAGAGAAGAAAGAAAACACAACATTTCGGCTTTGGAGCCTTTTTCAGGTGTGAGACATATATATTGTTGCCAAAAATGTTGCCCCAATTACTTTAATTAGAAATTATGTATACTCTTGTAAACATATTTTTTTAAACAACACTTGAATGTTTAAACTGATTTTTTTAAATAAGTAAAATAAGAAGAAAATACGTTTTTCATCAATAAGAAATGTTGATGTCAATATGCCAGATGTAATCTCCAAGTTCTTCAATATAGATTAAAATTTAAGTACTGTGCCATATACAGACAGGGAGGGTTACTGCATTAGCTTTGCATAGTTGATGGGAGGTGCAAAGAGGACTCCAGTCTTGGCACACTTCGGTGACTTTGGTTTTGTCACAGTTTAAATGAAAGAAACTTTGAGTCTTCAAGGTTTTAATGTCAGAAAGTGCAGAGACAGTCACTTCAGTGTCAGGGTTAGTATGGACATAAATCTGAGCATCATCAGCACAGAATGATATTTCAGACCATGTGATTTTAATAGCTCACCAAGTGGGAACATGTAAATGTTAAACAGTAAGGGGGGCCAGTATTGAGCCCTGAGGAACATCAGACTTAACAAACCCAACTTCAGAACTGAAGATGCCCCCAAGAGAAACAAGGTGTCAGAAGGTAAGAGTTTAACCATTTAAAAACAATGTCAGAAATTCCAAACACAGTCTCAAGACAAGAACACAAGATGTCATGGTTAACGGTGTCAAAAGTAGCACTGAGACCTGGAATCAGAAGCCATTAAAAGCTCATTAATGACTTTAATCATGGCTGTTTCTGTACTGTATAATTGTCTGAAACAAGACTGGAAGGGTTCAAAGAGGTTATTTACAATGAGATGTTTATTTGATTTGCAACAGCATGTTCTAGAACAGATATCTAGGATTGGTTAGGTTATTCTCAATGATATGGGAGTAGAATCCTTGTATTCCATCAAGTGATCTTTCCAAGGCATTCAAAGCAGAAAGTCGCCACCAATGTTCCAATGTTCTAGTTTGCAGGAGACTGACTTCATTGAGTACAACTGGTCAGTATACTATGGGGCAGAGCGAGTAAAGGAGATGGTTCTAAATAACACTTGTACCTTGTCTTTCAGAGTAACAGAGTTAGAAAAGCAGGACAATGAAGACAGAGCAGAATTATCAAACTTACTTTGGTTAACTGATCGCCAATTGTGAAAACTTAGAGCGTGAGGGTGTAGAATGCAAGACAGGAAATTCTATATCAAAGAGAACAGTCAGATGATCAGAAAGGCCTTGTTCAAGATAAGTGGGAAACAAAAGAGTTAATTTTCATGACTAATTGTGACCTTTGCTGTAAATTGGGCTGAGTACAAACGGTGTGAGATCAAAGCATTCCAACAAAGCCAAAAAAGGCATTATTATACTTGTGAGGTCTATTAACCATAACAAGGATAGCAAAGTGGGGAACACAGACATTTAAAACAAGGTACTGAAACGAAGAAGGCAGAGGTACAGTAATAAGACTCATGCAGAAAAAGAAATTATAAATAACAATTATGCACTCACCACAGCCAGAAGGGTGAGATTGCTCAAATAAACCATAATACGGAGGGGCAATCTTGTTAAACAAGAAATTGTCATAAGGTCTGTGCCAGGTTTCAGTCAAGCATGGGAAATCAAGTTTTTTTTATCGTATGTATGCCTTATTGTTTATAGACTGGGTGTTGTTTGAAGGCAGCATAGACCAGTTAGGTCAGCAGCACTGTGAGACATTCTAGCAGCCTGGCACTGAAAGACAGGCTAGAAGAGGTAGACAGAAATCTGTCTCTGGAGGTGTGCTGGATGTATTGTATGGGTCCAAATATCCCAGTCATGCTCAAAGGTAGATTTTTCAAGGAAATAATTACGTGTGAGATGCAGTAATTGCAACAAGGTGTACCTTACAAGCATTATGGTGGATTCCAGGAGATCAAGAAAAAAACTGGGAAAAATCCTGGATCAGGGGATTGCAGGTAGTTTCAAAGAGCACCTTGATTCAGCTGTGCATTTTGTAGGAAGTCAGCAGTGGAGATGAGAATCACAGTGGTAGTCCATTTGCAGAGAAAAAACAATAAACAAATAGTGTAACACTAAGCTGTGAATGTAAAGATTAGTGGTAGGAAAATGAGGAAGAAAATAATAGTATAAGTAACGTTTTTAAAATAAATTTGTAAGTTATTTTGCGTCCACATCTTAATGTGAGACAGACATGCAGATTGTAAAGAAACATCAGCAATAGTATCTGATCTGCAAATAAATCTGGAATGTCAGCAGCACGGTAGAGAAACCCAGTTCTATGATGACAAATTAACTAACAGGCTGTATGTAAATATTAAAAAGTATAAGGCCACAGGACAGAATTTTCCTGACAAAGTGGGATGACATCAGATTTTTGAGAGAATTTGAAATAGAATGATATTTGTTAAATAGTGTTTTTTTTTAACAGATGTGATAGAAGCAGACTTTAAACCAACTGGAAGAAGACAACATTTCAGGGTGTTAAAGTAAGGTAGGTCTCATTTTACCTATTAACTGAGTTAAACAGATGGCATAAACAGCTGTAAAATGATAAAACTTAAACTCGTGAAAGTGGAAGAGGATTAGGTTGTCATGATTCCAGGAAGTGATAACAGTAACTGCATAATATTATGTACTGTATTATGCTATGAAATAACTGCATGGAAGCATTACACTATTTAGTCTTTACTGGAATGCAACGTTATTAGCAGGTTGCTGCATTTTACTGATGAAGAAGAATTAGTACAACCCCCCCCCCCACCAGGACTCAAATATAGAATCAACAGAATCATCAAGCCTAATACAAGAGAGAACTTGCCACTACAAAACCTTTAAAATTCACCAAATTCATTCTACAGGGGGCATTGCCTATCTTCTATTAGTTGAAGGGACAGTGAGATCTAGGAAGTCTACTTTGTGGTCAGAAATGCCAAATTCAAATACTTGATATTTCCAACCTTTCACTTCAGGAAAGCTAGAAAACCACCAGCAACGAAGCAGTTAGGAGAATCTACTTATATTCAAAAATCTGGGCTGGGCAAAGCACAGTTAAAATAGTTAGTAGCTCTGCAATCTCAGGAAGACACCCAGTATTATGTTTATGAAGATGGTAAACCTAAACTACTAGTAAAGTCTGAAATCCATCCATTTATTTTCTCACCACTTTATCCATTACAGGGTTGCAGAGGAGCTGAAGCCTATCCTGGCAAGTAGGGACAATTTTCCCAGAAGCCAAATAACATTACAGTAATCTTTGTAATCTTTACAGTCTCTTTGAACTGTGGGAGGAAATTATAGCACTTAGAAGAAAAGCACTCCATCTAAACCTCTCTCTACTGAATTGTATGCCCAAATGTTGGTAAGAGCAAAAATGTGTCATACATGACCAAGGGTCAAAGCACTTCCTGAAGCACATAATATTGGTATTGGTTGTTATTATTTGATACTGCTTTAAGTCTTTAGTATAAAAATGTTTTGTTGTTGTAGAATGATCATTTTAAATATGAAGAGTCCTGAAACAGCATGGATAATTTTCAAAACTGCTGTGAAAATGTGACTTGTTTTTTAATGTAATTTACATATGCTTAATGGTCCATTATGTCACTGTGTATTGGAGTAGCAAGGCAACATGGGAAAAAAAGGTTACATCATAAACATTTATCTCTATGACTGCAACCCAAAGGCTGTGACTAACCACACAATGACAAAGGATTAGCTAAATTCTTATTTTAATATTTACATAGGGATGAAGCTCTGAAGGTGGAAGTGTACATGAAAGCTAAAGAAAAAGTAACTGCAACATCTGCTTGCACTATCCTGCAGAGATAATGACACATAATCAAGTTCACCTCTTGCCTAAAACAATCTTAATATGAACACAATGGAGCATCTTTAATCATATAAGAAGATCCTGACTCTGAAAGAAAATTTATTTTCTGATGTTCTTTTTGGAGACATCAGATTAAATATGATGAATGCCTTGTAACTAGTAATTACATGCCTTCTGCTGGTTTAGCGGCAGCTAAATGTGGGCAGAGCCTCTCTCAGCATTGTTTGAATGAAAAACATACTGTCACTGATAGCGCAAAGCAACTCACCACATGTCAGCTTGTTGGATTACTGGCCCATTCCCACTAAATCTGCCCTGCATCTTTCCAGACAGCCAAGTCAACAGCTGCCCTACTATAGTGCAAGTGTCTATTTTTTATTGAGAACAAAGGGAAATGAGAGATTAAGAGTCATTTCCTGTCCAATGCATAAACATTAATAATAAATCACAGAATTATGTTAAGACCTTTCACTTGTTAATCATCTATGAGCAGTATTTTATTTTTACATGATCAAGAGGCTTAGAACCCTTCTCAGTATACTCTTTCCACCTAGATAAGAGAAAACTAGGCTAGATGTCACAGCAGGTGTTTTTTGCAACAACAGCAACATAGTTTTTTAACACAATTTAAAAGCATTGTAGCTCTAAAGAATTTAACGATCAATATTAGTAGGATAAGAGCTAACATTTTTTGACTGAAAGCTTTTAATAAATGGTTTAACTGTACTAAATGACATAAGGAAATGTTAAAATTCTATACACAATGATCATAAGCATTTATCTAAAGAAACCAGTTGTCCTAGTATTATTTTTGATAACTGGTTTTTGAAAAAATCCTCTGAGAACAGTGAGGTCTTCACAGCAGTGACAATATTTTTTAAAGCTGCATAAGTTACTTTTTGATCAAATGCAAATATTAAGCTTGTGTATTAAAATCAGCACTCTCAATAAAGTGGAATTAAGTGTTATACACTTCCAACTTGTTTTCAGAATCTGTGCACAACCATGGTGCAGTCTAATCCTTATTTTAACCATGCAACTCTAGCCAGATAAACTTTTTAAGTAGAATACTATGATAGCGGGTAAAAGTTAATCAGCAGACCATTAGGACTAATTTCTTTTCGTCCAAGTCAATCACAAAGACCAAATCAATTTTAACAACCTGTAAAGATTGAAACAAGTTATTTTCTTTGAACAGCTTTTTGATGCTTTAAAGAAGTTGGTTTCAGTCAAAAGGCATTTAACATATTAAGATATATATCCCTTCTTATAGTTCACTTTTAGATTAAATTGTTTTGCCATCCCCTTACAAAACAATGGTACACTGTTCAAACCAGGGGTGCTATCTATGTTGTGTTGATATTCTCCCCATGTTTGCATGGGTTTCCTCTAGGAGCTCTCATTTCCTGCCACAGTCCACATATTGATAGTTCAATTGGCTTGGGAGAAAAAATAGCCCTGGTGTGAGTGTGTGCATGTTTGTGTGTGCCCTGTGATGGACTGACATCCTATCCACGGTGTAACCCACCTTCCACTCATTGCTTGCCATGATAGATTACAGCTCCCTTGTGATCCCATATTGTATTAAGAGATGGATGGATAAATAACAAAAATTATTCTGAATGCTCTTTCAGTTGTTCAAAGTATGAACAGAAGAACAATAAGCTGCTCACTAGGTGCTAAAGAACAAGTAAAATTTAATTGCATGCAGAACAGAAAAAGGCTGTTTTGACTCTGCAGCTTTTAACACAATGTGTGGAAGAGAGAAAAAAGATAATGACAAAAAAGAAGCCATGAGAATGGGTAGAGTAAAAGTGAAAAGAGGGGCTAAAATGATGGATAACTTTGTGTCAAAGTAAAAGACAAATGTGAAATTATAATCTGCTAATGAAATCTATAAAAGGAGAGATATACTCAATGTTGGTCAAGTACTTGGTCAATGTGTGAATAAAATTTAAGAATAATTGTGGCTTCTGACAACTTTCTGATATAGGAGTCCTTCAATCTCTGTGAACATAGGTAAAAAGAAATGTCAGTTTAATCACTGTCAGGTAAAATAGAAGACTATTGGTTTAGAGAAAACTTTTGATTCCCACTGCTTGTGTTTGCTGTATCACTTGACACTTTCGGTTTATCTCTTAATATTTGTCATACCACTGTTTTTACCTCCCACTACCTCACAGTTTCACATTTTTTGGACCATTTTTTTAGAATGTTTTATTCCCTTTATAAAGATATGAGGAAAAATGCACAAAATATATATTTAAATTAGTCTATATCAGCATTTAATTGCATGTATAAATGAACACATGCACTCATCTGTACACTGAGACAAATCTATTCACATACATATACAAACCTTAAGATTCAGAATACTGCAACAAGTGTTTGCACAGCTTAGGGAAAGGGTCAGTAACATTTATATTTTTTAACAGGTTTTATATCATAGATGAATACAATTATATCTATAAATGTTCCATTTCTGAAATATTTATTCTGTTTATGTTTAATTTGACATTAAAATTTTTAATATTATCTGAAAAACTGTATTTATTTGAAGTATTTAGCAGTTTACACTATAAAATGTTTCTCTTTCTTTTGACAAGCTATACCTGAATCTCTGTACATTTGCCGTGTTGTAATGCATCACAATTCTTTTGATATCAGTATTTACTACAGTGAAATAGGCAGCCATATGACAAAAATTATCTTGTACAAATAATGCAGTGGTGGTCAGATACCGGAAGATCCTCAAGTCAGTTCTCTCTCCAAAATAACTCTTTTTCAATAAAATAAAAAAACCTCACTGTTTTGGAATATTTTTTATTTTTTAAAGAAACATTCAATAAGACATACAGCTTCAATTACAAACGTTATTGTTTAAAGCATATAAAGCATATATTTATATAGTTCAGGTGGGTAGCTGCGTCAGCATGCGTAGGCTGCAAAGGAACAAGTAATAGGTTTATTCCATGCTGAAAAAAAGAAGAAAGAAAACACAACGTTTCGGCCGTGGAGCCTTCACACCTCAAGAAGGCTCCACAACCGAAAACGTTGTGTTTTCTTTCTTCTTTTTTTCAGCATGGAATAAACCTATTACTTGTTCCATATATTTATAAAGTTTAAAGTAATAAGATACTACTCAATTATATACATCTGCACAGCAAGGCATAAGTAGTAAACCCATTTGGTAAAGAAGGTAAAGGAAACAAGGCACTCTTGAGCCCACCACCCATGGATGAAAAGCTAAAAATTAGAAAATTTAAACAAAAAAAAAGGTAATATAGTATACAGCTGTGTGGTCTAATCCATGCACATTCTGTATTTCCCTGTTTTCATGTACATAAATTCTGAGTGTAATTCTGATGCCTAAATTTTCCCCACTTGAGGCAGTTTTTAAATTATTATTCAGAGGTTAAGAGGAAAGTTGCATGCATTAAACTGTTATTCTGCAATCTGCCCACCAATTCACCACTAGCCCAAGACATTTTTTAATATGGCTGCCTTAAATACTGTTCCTTTTTTACACAATCACCAGGCTTCAGAGATTACTGAGTGAAAGCTGAAGTCGCAATAAAATAAAAACCTATGTTTTTTCGGAGCAAATTAGAAACTGAACATAAAGTTTCTCCTTTTAGAAATAACCTACAGTTAATTTATCTTTAAAAACTAAACACGTGATGTACAAAAAATATATTTCAATGAAAAACAGCTTACTTTATGTAAATTACTTATCATTGAGATAAATCAAAATGGATAAGTCAATGTCACAAAAACTGGCAAACAATTTACAGTTCTGATGTCTTTCAAGCTAAAACTGATTTTGAATTAAATGTAGAAGAACGAAATGCAGCAAACTGCACAGAATACAATAATTTATTTCTGCAATAGCAGAATCACATATCTAGTCATATGAATCTTGAAATACAGCCTTTGCAACTCAACAGACATGTAATGCTTGATAGCAAAACAGTGCCCTGGTGTATTAAAATCAGCACTCTCAATAAAGTGGAAGAAGTGTTATCCACTTCCATACCGCTGGTAAAAATGCATGCCTTCAGCAACTAATGTTTCGTGATGCACTAGTCCAAGCCTAAAACATGTTTATGTCAGCTCAATCTATTACAGTGTTTTCTTGTAGATATATTCTCTGTGAAAGACACATATTTCAGTACCGTAGGACTAGGTAGATTCAAACAAATCTACGGGAATAAAAATTTATACTCAATGCATTATTCATCCATTTTTAGGAAACTACAGACCAAATATTTTCTCATTAACTGTTTTTACTTCAACACCCCAACTCTGAGCCTGTCCAGATTCTTACTGGCAGCTCTCAGAACAAAAGCCGCTACCACCACCCAAATGATATCACAAAACAGTAATATTGATGACTGAAGTAAAAAAACAACATTTGAATCCAGAACAAAGGACAGAGAATTTGTTAACTCGCACTTAGTAAGTTAACCAAGATAAAGAAGCATAAACATGGATTAAATATTAGCACAAGCTTTTCTGATTTTTTTATTTGTTAATACCTACATTACTAAGTTTTAATCTAATCATAATGCAGATTTATTTTATTCAAGCAATGACAATCAGGCCAGTTTCTGAGCCAAATTCTCAGTCGCCTGTCAATTAGCACTATTACCATGTAATAGGAACGTTCAAAGTTTAAAAGTCACAATTTGTGGCTGGAACCAACAATTCCCTTGAGGACTCTGTAAGTATGTTATACTGTAATATTTTTGTTCCTAGATTTGTCTTTATTAAGTGTCTGGAGACTGGTTTCGTAAACTAGCCTTTCACTGAACTGTTTGTTCTCACTTTTCAATGTTGTATAACTCTTGAGTGTCCCCATTAAATAAATAGTTCTGAGTTATAAGATATTGCGAAGACTAGTTGTGACTGTTATCTTTTCCGTAACTGTTAAACAAAAACAAATGTACCTGTCTCAAAAATAAACTGTTAGAGAGCACTGCATATAACAAGCCCTTCTATATTAAAACAATCATCCAAAACAGAGTGAAACTTTCTTGGCTTCCTCCTAACCTAAAAAGCATCTGTAGATGCACACAGGCAAGCTAATAGACACTGCTTTTTTTATCTACTCCATTTGGGTTTGGTGTTCAGTCAAGGTTACATACTTTAATGTAACATTTTACAACATTTACAACAATTCTACAACATTCTCTCACACCTGAAGAAGGCTCCATGGACGAAATGTTGTGTTTTCTTTCTTCTCTTTTCAGCATGGAATAAACCTATACATGCTACCCAAGCAAAAGCCAGCCTTGCAGGTTAGTAACTCACACCAAATGAATCACAGTAGATGAAGACCCAAAAGTACAATAAGTAAATTCCAAGACTTAATAAATCTGAATGTAAGTAAAAAGTCACAGATGTTGAGAATGCTAACTTAGGATGTACTAGTTTTCATTACAAATGAGCTTCCAATATCAGTTGACGGGTTTTACCTGAGTACAACGTTTAGCATCACAAGAGCGGCCATTTATCTGGATGAAAAGTGAACATGAATGCAGGGCTGTCTATCTATTTCAGGCTGACTGTGTTGTAAAGATTACCACACACTTAATTATATATTAAAAAAGTATGTCAATAACAAACAGGCAAATAAATTGTCAAAACAACTCGCCAAAATGACATAGCTTGTTCAATCCAGAAGAGGGCATCTGTTTTCTTCCTCAATAATGTCTCTTGAATCAAACATTCAGTTTTGGATTTCACCATATATTATTATTTTTTAACATATGTGCACACTATTGAGCAACAAGGATCTGCAAGTCTGTACTTCAATGTTTTCCACATGACTAGACTGTCATAAAATGTACCAAAGAATCTATAAACTGTTTGGTGATCTCTGGATGGAAATGACTATATTCTTCTCTTTTCAGCATGAAATAAACCTTTTACTTGTTCCTTGGCATGACTATATAGAATTTATTATTATTATTAATACTCTTATTCTTATTCTTAATATGAATTTAGTAGTCCTTATAGAGAGATTAAACTATACGCAAGATTTACTTTTTTAATTGGTGGTTTAAGTCTAAATGTTTACTGTTTCAAATGTGATCAAATAATTAAAGTCAACAATAAGGTGCAGTGCAAAAACAAAAAGTCAATGTAGACAAAATTTAAAGAATTATTTAGTTAAGGCAGATTTGTTTTTCTCACCCAAGCACTTCTGACATCCTTGCCTGATGGTGGGTATTAATGTGAATCTCGTGCTTAATGTAATAGCAGAGTAAAATGACTCCTTCAGACATCCTCACACAGGTAATCTAAAGGTGATCTAAAAAGGATCTATTTCATGCAATATACTTGGTAGATATTTGTACATTTCTTATCCATATGGAAAAGTATACATTGTAAAAACCAAAAGGAAATTAAAACTATTAAAATAGTTGAACACTATAGTTTCATAAGGTGTCATAAGCTATTCTATACAGTGCATACTCATTTTGTTGAAGTTGATCATGCAATTACCTCTCTTAGATACTGTACAGATCCAGCCATTCAAAAAGTACGGAGTACTCACTGCTGAGGGACAATCTTATCAATTAAGAATTTAAGTTGTATACTCTTTAGATTTTTAATAATGTTCAACTGTGAATTACAGCATGTCAATCACTAACATTAAAAAGTTGGTATATTTTATAAAAGCAAGATTGCTCAGTTGGACAAAAGTACACAACCTTCCACCTTCATCATAAATATTTTAATTATGCATAAAGCGAGCTGCACCCAGTGCGATCAAAGTGCGATCAGAGCAGAATGCATAAAAATGTTCCACTATTATAGCTTATTGTGAAAGTGATGTGTCTCTTTCAGGTTTACACCAGAATTGAGAAAATCTATATTTCATCTTAATCCAAATGTCAGCAGCCAGCAATCAGCCAACAAATTAACTTGGAATTAAAAAAATAATTAACTGTACTTTATAGTACACCGCCTGGGATTGAACCCTATCCGTCAGCGTCATTCAACAGGGAACCAGCTGGCTGGGCTAAAGGAGACCTCAGCCCGGACGCCTGATTTGCTCTGGGAGGTTGTCTGGCAAAACTGTTTCCAGTGTGTGTATCTGGATGAATTATTATACGTGAGAGTTTTGTGTTTAATCATTTCTTAATGGAAATCTTTAAGTTAAACATGGGAGGGGGGAATGGTTATTGTTCTTTACGATTGCCAGTAATCAGAGAACAGCCTATCAACACGATGGGCAAACAATTTTTTTTTTAATTTTAAAAACGCAATATATAATAAGATACAGTGATGTGTCCCTGCTTGACATTGCATGACTTTAAAAGCTGTAAAAAAACTGGTTTAGATAGTTAAAAACCACTTTTTATGTGCTAAAAACCGGTGATTTCTCTTCCTTGTGATCATCTTAGAATCTCTGTGTACACTGTAAGATTTTTACTTTTTATTTGTTTTAAATACTTGAATTTCATAAACGCAACACGTTTCATACAGAAAAAATAATCACATTCTCTTCTCTTCCTGCTATGAAGGACAGATCAGCTGGTCTTTTTTTCCCCCAATCAGAGGCTGTGAAAATACTGTGCTCTGTCAGAGGCGGGAAAGCAGCACAGCCTGAGCTTTCGCAGTGCGAATGGCACTAATCGTGTCTGCATTTATCACTTAGTTTTTAAAATTAAACAACGTAAATCATTATCATTGTCTTCTAAGTCCCTTAATTAACTTTAAGCATAGCTTTCTCACGATTTAGATTTATTTTTCACACCATCGTTAAACAAAGCAGGAGCGTATTGTACTTTCTAATAGCATCACACGTAGAAAGATTAGATTGTAATCATCTCAATCGTGTCATCTATACAAAAAAGTTGTTTTTAATACCACTTGATAGTTATATTAATATAGATTAGAATTTAAGTTGTATACTGTTTAGACTGTTTAGACTGTTTAATTTTAAACTGTATTACAGCATGTTAAAGATTAAACATTAAAAAGTCGGTATATTTTATGAAAGCAAGATTGCTCAGTTGGACAAAAGTACACACCCTTCCTCCTTTATCATAAATAATTTAAGTATTCATAAATATTTTATGCATCAAAGTCCTTAACTTGGTAACTTAGTGGGTTCTGGTTTTAACGTGCTTGTTCCAACATCATTAAGCTTATAGTCTATACTTCATAAAAAGTTATAACTTTTTATCCTTTTCTAAGAACATGTAGTAAGAACACCAATTGCTATCATTGTAAAAAGATAAATGTTGTAGTGATTTAACATTACTTGATAGTTATATGAATATGGAATCGTGTAACTAAGCAGCTAAATTATCACAGGTGGACATTTCGGACACATTTTGACATTCTTTTCTTTTTAAAAAACTTTTGTCCTTGTAGTCATAACGGACAAAGCACTGCACCCAATGGTTCTAAGTGCGATTTGTTTTTTTTGTTTCTTATATGGTGAATACATAAAAACAGTCCACTATTATAGCTTGTTGTTGGTTCTGGCATGAATTTGTGTATCTGGATAAATTAAGTGATGGTATGGTGATTAAGGATTTCTTCGCAAAATTCTTAAAGTTAAACAAAGGAGGGAAGAAGGGTTATTTTTACAATTGGCACTCCGAGATTCTGACTGATTTAATTCCCCTCATTTAGCTGAAAAGGATAAAGAAATTATGCAGTAGTTATATGTATAGGAAGGCGCTCTGTTTTATTAACAGACACTTCGACTCAAACCTGTGTTGTACAGTGATATAGACGTGGGTAATTAAACAATGGGCACATTGTGCAAATTCTGCTAAACTGGAAATTAGAAATTAAACACAAGAAGAGTACTATTGGACAATGTTGTATAGCTCTGGCGGAATTTCTCTGTAAACTGAAGAGTTATAGAGGAGACACCTCTTTTTACACTTGTAAGAACATTCCAATGTTAATGCAACACGGAAGATATTATTAATAACCTTTTAAATCTGAAGCTGTTAACTCGACTTCACACCTGCATGTCAAGATCACGGTTTCAAGATAAAAAAATATCAAAGCTTTGACTGGATGAGAATGTCATGATTGTTTTGCAAGGGTGCGAAACATGATAATTTGTTACAGTTACCATCAGGAGAAAAAAAGTTTATTTTTTTATTTATTTATGGCTGCTGCAGTGGCTTACAATGGCTGGATAGTTAACACTTCAAAATTGCTTTACCAGTCTGTCTGTGGGGGGGAAGGGGGGGAGCTCTCCTTGACAGCTGACACTACATATGCTTAAGTAAAAAATTAATAAAAACACCAATGTAAACATCATATTTACAGTTTGTTGAAAATAAAAATGTAAAGTTCTCTAAAGCTTTCTCAGTCAAGAGCAACAATTCACATAGGGAGCTGTGTAAGCATGCACAGGCAGCAAAAGATCAGCTTAAGAGGGAGGAAAACGCTTTCAGAGAAAACAATGTTTCAGGTGTGAAGAATACAGATCCCCAATTCAATTGCAGCCTAAACCCCACCTGTGTGTTTCGCAGAAGTAGGGGTAGTATGTAAACCTGGCTTTATGAACTCACACCTGGGATTTGATTAATTCCATTGATTTAAGTGTCCTTCTTTCAGTTGGACTGCATGATTATTGTTATGATTTCTCTATTATTATCGAATCCATCAACTCGTTCACTTGGAATTATTTTGGAAATATTTTAACATGTTCCTTTTAACTCAGCTTGTAATGTCAGGCTCTCTGAATGAGTTCAGCTTTGATGCAGTATAAATAAATGTATTTCCCACATATACAAGCTATACTGTAGTGGTTTTAAAACTATACAACATCGCGATGTTTGCATGTGGCACGTCTTTGTTCAAGTTTTAAAACAACAGTATGGAAAAACAGTGTTAAGAAAAAATAGGACATTTAATAGGACATCTAATGTTAAACAGCAACAATGACAACAGTGCATGCTACTGAAAATTCCTTCCCATCCCTCAGAACTGTCTATTCTACATAACATTAAAACGCGGGGTGTTGACAGTCCTAGCCTTTGTCCTATCTTCTGTTTACAGACTGTCCAAGGTCATTTATTATTAATAATATCTTCCATATCGCATTAAAATTGGAACGTTTTTCACAAGTGTAAATCCACCTATTTTCTAACTGCTTTATCCAGGACAGGTAACAGTTTCACTGATCCCCCTTCCCTCTGCCTGACTTGTACCCATTTATATCCATTCTGTGTCTGAATCGCAGTGGGTGAGAAACCCACAGAAGGATCACCTAGACAGAACCCCAATTGACAAATGGGCTGCTTGGAAACACAGCTGTGATGAACAGCTTAAAAATGTTTCTAAAGTAATCATGCATGAATGAGTCAAATTAAAAATAAAGTGTTTACAAAGAACATGGATTACAGTAATTCTACCAGCTATATAAATACATATATTTAGATCCTTTAATTAAACTCGTTATTCATTTCTTTAGATAAGTGATTCCGTATTATATTCCCCATTTCATGGATCCTAAAATCTAAGTTTTTTTAATGAGATAACGAGCGCAAGTATTCATAGAGAAGGTTAAAACGTGGAATAAAGAGGGAGTTTCAGAAATTAAACATAAGTCTGGAACACCCCGTCTCAAAAATAGACGTTTTATAAAATTAAGTTTGTGAAAACTGACAAATCACCCTGAATAAAAAACAATTTTAAAATGCAAGCAGTTTGAAATTATTAGTTGTTATTAATAAATCACTTAACTTTGAATGTGTTGTGATATTTAGAAATACCAACAAATTTAATATAGTGTCAATAATATTTACTATTTTAGTTTTTCAAAAAAATGTTTATTTGTTTAAAGAAAACTCATGGCAACAGCTGGGTTCAAACCCCCAACCTCCAGCATCCAAGGCACATGCCTAACCCATTACACCAATGCGCTCCTAGACAACTTAAGCTGTAGCTGAAAAGGGCAAAACGTTTCTAAGTAATCTTGGATGAATGAGTCAAATTGATGCAGATGTTTACAAATATAGTGTACTACTGTGATAATCTGAGCTATATAAACATAATTATATTGTTATTAATTTATTTAGATATGTGATTCCATATTATATTCCCTATTAATCAAATTTTAAAAAGTATGCGTTTCTTTTACAGTGATAACTATCGCAAGTATTCATAGAAAAGGTTAAAACATTATAACTTTTTATGAAGTATATAAACTTATATATATAGCCAGAAGGAGCACGTAAAAACTTTTCCAAAATAACCACAGTATGCAACCGAATTAAAGACTTTGATGCTTAAAAGCCAGCAGCCATGTCACTCTGCAGCTCACAACTTGCAGCCCACTGAAGCTAAGCAGGTATGAGCCTGGTCAGTACCTGGATGGAGACCTCCTGGGAAAAACTAAGGTTGCTGCTGGAAGAGGTGTTAGTGGGGCCAGCAGGGGGCACTCACCCTGCAGTCTATGTGGGTCCTAATGGCCCAGTATAGTGACGGGGACACTATACTGTAAACTGGCGCCGTCCTTTGGATGAGACGTAAAACCGAGGTCCTGACTCTCTGTGGTCATTAAAAATCCCAGGGTGTTTCTCAAAAAGAGTAGGGGTGTACCCCGGCGTCCTGGCCAAATTTCCCATCGGCCTTTATCAATCATGGCCTCCTAACAATCCCCATCTATAAATTGGCTTCATTACTCTGCTCTCCTCCCCACTGATCGCTGATGTGTGGTGAGCGTTCTGGCGCACTATGGCTGCCGTCGCATCATCCAGGTTGATGCTGCACATTGGTGGTGGTGGAGGGGAGTCCCCATTACCTGTAAAGCGCTTTGAGTGGAGTGTCCAGAAAAGCGCTATGTAAGTGTAAGCTATTATTATTATTATTATTATTATTATTATAGGAGCATTTACGGTAACTCGCGGTAGACTGCGTAAAGCGCACCGGAAAATAATGCGGTATCGCCCGCTTGTTTTGAATGGCTGCATCTGTATAACCACTTTTAAAGAGGTTAAGTAAAAATGTTAATGCCCTTATAAGGATAAGATTGATCTTTTATATAGATATCTATATTTAAATAATACATTTTATACACTTTTCAAATATTTTGATAATGATTATTAATGTAACAAGTTTTGTATTTGGTAGTTTTTCATTTGGATTTTCTTTTAGATTTATTCTGTGTATGTTGTGAAAAGGATAACTGAAGTATATTTATGACAACCTTCATTATCTGTGGAAATAAGGCTTCCTTTTATATAACATGCTTTCAGCTAATAAATGTCAGAATATATAAGATTTGTTTAGTCAAAGGTACATGTCATGATGAAGTCCTTTGTGTGTCGAAACATTGTCAGAGTAGAATAAATTTCATTGGAGAATACATCCTCCTTTGGAGATGTGCATCCTGTTCATCTCATTGCTCTGTGAAGAGTTGATATTATTTATTACTTTTGTTTTTCAAGTACAGTTGCAGCTATTAGGAATTAAAATCAGTTAAATATGACTTTAATTTCAAGGAACCATGTTTTTCTTCAGATTGCTTCCTTAAAACTTGCCTGGATTAGAAACAAATGGTACTGAGCCAAAGAGATCCTCTGAGAGTGTTTTTTGTGAAGTCTGCTGCATTGCTAAACTTGAGTCAATACTTGCTGTCCTTTCTTCAGGTTTCTCTGTCAAGGAACAGATATAAAGCTTACTTTAATTTTAGTATAAATATGATAATGTAATTTCACATGTTAGAAAGCATGGTTAAATATCAAAATAATAAACCATGACATGACAAAATAAATATTTCTTTTAGAAATCAACATTACTAAATGACAAGACTTATAATATATTGCCATCAACACTTGCTTGCTCTCAGGAGGTCAAATTCCCTGTCCAGCAGTTCTTCTTCCGTTAGTTTAGAGAAATTGTCCTCTCCAAAGGGGTTCCAGCTAGACATATCTGGTGGGTTGCTGACGTTCTGTTCTGGGGTACCAACTACTTCAGTATCCAATAAAGCAGTTCTAGAGAAACAAAAGGTAAAATGGTTTAAAATTTTAAATCAATTTAGCATAAACTTGAATAATTATTGCATTTATATAGTACTTTTAATCTCAAAGAACTTTATACGTATAGTATAAGGGGACTTACTTCCTCAACCACTGAAATACAGCACCCACTTGGTTGATACATGGCAATTTTGGGCTAGCAGCAGATCAGGCAGAGAAAAAATACTTCACTAACTGAATTAAGGAAAGCTGATTTGGAAATTCTGGTCCTGAGAAAACAGTGACACATACTGGTTTACACTTACTCCAGCAACTTGTTTTTTTTTTTAAAGTCTAAAGAAAGATGTCTGTCCTGTCAGTACATACGTAGCCATTCAGAATGCGTGTTAAAGGCCCGTAACATATTACAGGGGCTGCACTTTATCGCAGCATGTGATTCACTGGCCAAAGAAGATCAAAAGGTGGCATTTGTGGTGCATTAGTTGTTAGTGAAACGATTGCTTCATTTTATCTCTCTACTGTGCATGTTTAAATCCACTTAATATAGAATATTAATATGGAATTTTGCAACCAAAGGGATCTTTTGGTAGTTGAGCACCATCTGACCATTTTATGCATAAGTATTTAACTGGTTAATTTGGCGTGCTCGTTCTGACTATATTAAGTTTATATACTTTGTAAAAAGCTATAATGTTTTAACCTTTTCTATGAATACTTGCTGTCATTATTGTAGTAAAAAAATGTACCTTTTGGAATCCGCTTCATAGGGAACATAATATGTAATCACGTAACTAAAGAAATTAATAACAATATAAATTTAAGGATCTAAATAAAATATATTTATAGAGCTGGTGGTATAACCATTGTCAACTTTCTTTGTAAACATGTTTTATTTTTTCTTTGACTCATTCACTTATAATTACTTTCTAAAAATTTAAACTGTCTTTTTCAGCTATTTCCAAGTGGCCTGGGTGCAGTGGGTTTGGTGGTTAGGCCCCCATCTGGGAGATCTGGGTTCAATTCCTGCTTAGGGCACAAGTTTTTAAAAAATAAAATAGTAAATATTACACTATATTAACTATTTATTGTTTTTTACATATTACAATGTATTCAATGTTAAATTATATTAATAATATAATAGAAATGTGAATAAACAAACATGAATACTGTCAATAGTGGGAGTAAAAACCAGTTCAACCAGTTTAATTCAATTCAAAATACTTTATTCATCGCAGTGCGGCAATTCAACACAAGCCTTAAAACAAAATTGTATACATCATAATTATAATTGAGAATAACAAAGTGGTATTGAAAGACCACTGAAACTATAATGATGTATCTGATTATTATTAACAGTATTAACTTACTAATAATAAGTAATAATTAATAATAATTTCAAACTTCCTGTATCTTTTTAAGGAGTAATTGGTTTTCTCTGGTTTTCATAACCTTTTCTTTCTCATAAACGCCTGTTTATGAGATATGATGTTTCAGATGTCAATAACTTTGCGGAAAATGACACAGAGCCTTTAAACTACAGGCATTTTAAATATTGTGATTTGTGAACATTTTCACAGCTTTTATTTAAACAATATCTAGTACCTAGTTGCATTTTTAGAAATCTTAGTTTTATCAACAGTGGGTTTTAGTCTCTTGGTTTACTGGGGAAGTATCAGATGTTCAACTGAGGAAGAAGACAACCCCCATCCACCAGACAGACAAAGGTGATAAAAATCCATTCAAAAAGGTGTAGTGTGTCAACACAAACTCTGCTAACAGACTAGAGAGAGAGAGATCACTTTATAAGCCATATACAATTTCTAGCATTAGGAATTTGTCTTTTTCAAATATCCCAGCTTGCTCTCCATGAGACACAAAGACAGAGAGAAGCTTGGTGTCAGAGCGCAGGGTCAGCCATTGTACAGTGTCCCTGGAGCAGTTGGGGTTGTCCCCAACGGAGTATGATTCTTCTGCCAGCTGCGGGATTTGAACCAGCAACCTTCCAGCCACAGGCGCAGATCCTTAGCCACAGAACCACCATACGCAATACTTTAAGCATATAGGTTGCTGTAGGTTTGAGTTTGAGTTGTTAAAAAAAATTACACTGCAATGGCTAGATCTGTAGATGTCTCCAAGCCAGGTTTTGCTTAGCCTCCAAAATCTGACAAGATCAGACCATAAAGCAATCATGCAGTCAGCAGCTGATGACTACCAAAATCGTACTACAGTAACAACTGTTTTTTAAATGATATTGGTAGTGCCCCATAACTAACACAGCGATTGTGAATGCAAATAAATGATAGTTAAAGTTCCCTGCCAAAGTGTCACAGTAATTGTAAATGTAAAGAACAATGAAGAAGTGTAGTGTACCACTCACCTGACTAATAGTGTCAAAGTGTTATACAACTTATAAAACTGTTTTTCAGCATAAACTTATGTGTGGTTTGATTTACCTCATGTTGCTGAACAGAGGCTCCACTGCCACAGTCCCAACATGAGTTGTCACAGCTGGGCTGAAATTCCCTATAGGAGTCTGGAACTCCAGAGGTGAGGTAAGAAACAGAGTCTGTTGTTGGTGGGGATGATTCTGATGATGTGGCTGCTGTGCAAATGCTTGATGGTATTGCTGCATCTATGAAATATTTAGAAGAGCTTGGTAACACAGTACAGTTTACAGAACATACAGCATAACAAGATACAATGTGCTGTTTTATAATCACTCAGGGTGCTATATGTACATTTATAACAAGATGAAAGAAACAGAAAAATTAAGATGACAGAATTTGTTAGGAATTATTTACTGCAGGCAGCAAGGCAAGTCTTAAATTAAATTAAATTAACAAAGGAACAAGTAGTAATTCCACACTAAAAAGTAGAAAAAACAATTGGCTGTTGAACCTTCGTGCCTCAACAACTACATTTTATCAAGGATTTCTGCTTAATACATGAATATATGCTAACAAAATACAAATAAGTGAAGTACCTGTTTTTGTGAAACTATTAATGTACAGATGTAGCCATTCAAAACAAGCGGGCAAAAACGCACTATTTTTTTCAGGTGTGCTTGACGCAGTCTACCACAAGTTACTGTTTTAATACCGTAAATTCTTGCATAGTGCCGCATCATACCATGTGGTACCGCAAATAAAATAAAAGTATCCGGAATTTCCACAAGGTGGAGCTAATAAAGCTCAACCTCTCATGTTTGAGCTGTCACCATCAAACTCTTTACCGAAGATATTACTAACAGTATTAATAATTAATGACCTTGGACAACCTGTAAACTCAAAGTATTGCCCTGGTCCACATTCTTTTTTTCATTTACTGTCTTTGTAAAAGTAACACCACAGCATTTTGCAATCACTCATTTGTTTCCAATCATGCAAAATACAGTAATTTTTTAGAATCTCCGATTCACCATGCCTTTCACATGCTCATAAAAGATATTGATTTAGGAACATAAACATATTACTATATGCAAACTGTACAGTATACAGTATGTATATGTATATTTAATGTCTTTACTGTGCCCGTTTAAGTATTGAATATTTATATGGAATTTTACCACTGAAGGGAAATCTTAGTAGCTGAGCATAAAAAGAATAGGAGCATACTGTAACGCGTGTGAAGGCCATAAACGATATTAATTTTGGAACATAAACATACAGTATATGGCTGGTCTCGGTACTTTAAAGACAAAATACACACCAGTATTCCATTTCTCCCTAAACATTTTAAGCATCGAAGTCTTTAACTAACGTGAAATAACGTGTAAAAAAAGTGGTAGTTTTAAGCTTTTCTGAGAATACGCTCGATACCGGAGTAAACAAGCATAATTTTAGAATTTGATTAATAGGGAATATAATATGGAATTGCGTATCTAAAGAAATTAATAATGATATAATTATATTCATGTACCGCAACACAAGAATAGTACACGTTGTACAATGTCTGTTGATACTGTTTGTGTAGGGCTGTTTCACCACTCCTCATGTGACCTTGCGGGTGGTACTGTGGTTTAGGTGCCCGACTTGTAAACCAGCTGTTGTGTGTTTAAATCCAGCCGGTGCCATGACTTTTCTTTTAACAAACATTTCTTTGAGAAAATAGAATAGCAATATTATGGACAATTAATTGACAATAAATATAGAAAAGCACATATTAAATTTGGGAAATAGTTTTAATATGTAAATAGTTCCCTGGTTCTGCATCTCTGGGTGTTTCTCTCTCTTGCTCGCCCTCCCACCTCTCTCTCTCTCTCACCCTCCCCCCTCTCTCTCTCAATTCAATTCAAGGTGCTTTATTAGCAGGGCTCGTCGTGTGTCTCTTTCTGGTCAGGGCGCGGGAGAGCTCGCTGGCAGGTGGCGACGGAGAAGAAAATAAAGGCAGCTTTTAACTCCGCAAGTCTAAGTTTTTGGGTCCGTCCTATCCGAACTCGAAATCGTTACACTATCATTCTGTCCATCGAAAACCTGTTTAGATGTGACCTTTCAGAACACCTATCTGTTTTCTTCCTAGCACAATTTATTTGTACACAATTTCTCATTACATTATCATTCTCACTGTGCATAACAAGGAAGATTAATAAACATAAGGTTGTTTAATGACAATCTATTGTTTATCTCATGGCTAAATAGTCAAGTCTAGCCAAAAGAGAAAACATCGACTTTATTTAAACTCCAGCGAAAGTATTAATGGTTTTTAATTACCATACTTTTATGGTACATTACTTTGCTAAAATGTATTTAAAAATAAAAATGATTACAAACACCAGGAGAGAGAGATACACAGTTTTTCAAGTAATTGTTTTTTACTTTGTCAGAGAGTCTTCGTGATTTTTGCCATAGTCTGTCTCCTTACCAAAGCGATATAGTGGTGCATACAAGTCTGTGCCTATATACAGTATGGTACAGATAAACTTGCACCATACAGATGAGCTAATACCTGGGAAAGACACTCCTATCTTATTTAAAACACAATACGCAAGGGAATGTGTCTGATGCATTAGCAAGTTAAATAGCTGGGCATAACAATTGTTTCCTTTTTCTGATCACACTTTTTGGATACTCGTCTCACCTGCCCTGTTTTTTGTTTTCATTTGCTGAGTATTCCTGCTGCGATTCACTCCTGCCCTCACAATTAAAGAAGACTATTTTACATTTCTTTGTGCGGTATATAGTGCAATTAGCTCTTGCTACTGTAGTATCTTTGCGGCCTTCTGAGTCTGTGCTGTCCTCTGAAAGTGAGATGATCTCTGGGTCTTTGACAAAACAAGGCTCGTCAGATAATGTAAAAAAAGACACGAATCGAAACCTGTTTTTAAAGCTTTTAAAGTCGTGCAATGTGTAAGCAGGAACACATCATTATATCTTATATATGAAAAATACAAACTGTAATATAGCTCCCAAACAAATGCAAACGTGTTACATATATTGTTAAATTATTACTTCTTTTTCAGGAAGTTAAAAAACACTTGAATTACTTATCCAGTCTCTCGAAATAAAATTATTTTTCAAGCAGTGTGATGCAAGATGCTTTTTTAACGTCGGGCAATGTGTTTTTTTTAATCTAACATTGATAGATCAAAAAATCATTCTTAATAGAAATTATTTACCTGCATAAACTTATAAAGGTTGTATTTTCGCACAGTGAAGAGGTCTTTTTTAGTTATACAGTAGTTGTGCAAGCTCTGGTGAGTGTATCTTTTTTGATGAGTTTCAAAGGATAAACACAGCTGTATGAGCTCTTCCAGTCAGGACAGGAGGCTCTACTGTACACAGAGAGGAGCGGGAGGGGGGAACAAGCCGATATCCTGGCTGATACCCTGGCCTGTGTCTCCAGACACAGCTGGATGAGCTCCACCAGTCAGGACAGGCAAATAAGATACACTCTACAGACATTCACAGCAGCGACGTATCATAAAACATTTGCACATACTGTATTGTTAAATTATTACTTGTTTTTCAGGAAGTTAAAAAACACTTGAATTACTTATCCAGTCTCTCAAAATAAAATTATTTTTCAAGCAATGTGATGCAAGATGCTTTTTTAACGTCGGGGAATGGGTTTTTCTAAAAAAAAAAACTGCGAGCCTGCACTACAGCGACCATAGTACAGTATGGAGACCAAGAGCTTTTACGGGAAGAGACGAGGTGCTTCTGCCGTCCCAGCTTGCAAAGAGCGAAGGGTAAGCAAATACAGCAGGTTTCATTTGAAATACGCGATTATAGCGCATATTACAAGGCATTATTGCCGTTTTGAATTATACATTCAATTATAAATATTTCTTCACAGTCTGTTCTTCAGGAAAACACCGCACGGGCGAAACGATCTTCGAAATCTACCACCAGGACAGTAAAAAAAAAGCAGTAAGAAAGATGAAAAGAAAAGTTTATTCTGACGTCTGTTCCGCAACTGATGAATACTACTGTGTGACTTTATTTCTTACATAAATTATGTTATTTTGCCACAGGCTGTGGGTCTCTGCTCTCGGCCACTGGCTAGGGTGCCAACCTGTAGAAGCAGCACCTGTATGGAGACGTTTTGGCAGCAGCAGGAGCAGTACGACGCATTACTGGGGAGGATTGGGAGGTTAGAGACACTCCTGAAGATGCAGAAGAAGGAGACAGTATGTTCCGTCAGTCAAACGGTAGAGCAGCTGTCTCCCGATAAGTGCCGCTCCCCATCGCGCATGTTGCAATGCCTGGCGGAAGCTCTGCCCCCCACAGAGCACATACCGCCTCAGGACGCTCCATCCCGGCCTCTCTGCTCACCACCGCCCAGGACTTGGCTGACGCTGTCCCCGCCATCTATCTCCCCTCAGGAAGCACCGTTTACAGAGCGGAATTCACAGACGCCAATGGGACGAACAATTCTCCCAGATATCCAACTGTTGCCCATCACTCAAGAGAAAGAGGGCGGTTTGTACTTGCAGTGCATTGGTTTGATGGGAAAGCGAGAGCCGACCACTACGCCGCCCTCATGTTTAGAAATCTTGTGACTTTTGAAATTTACTGGGGGTGGACCACGTCGGTAAATTTCAATGGGTCCAGAGGCAAAAGTGCCTTGCCTTGCAATCTCCGGGAAACCATTAGTAGCATGGTGAATCGGAGATTCTCAATTCTTACTTTGTGCAACTGGAAAATAATTCATGATCAGATCAACGGAATGCTTCAAAGAAGGAGGCGCTCTTTTCCTCTAATTTAACAGTCTGTCCAGAAATAAAACATTCCTGTTAAACAAGAGGAATGTTAAAAGATTTTTTACAAAAGTAAAAAACAATTACTTTTGACAATGAAAAACTGTGTGTGTCTCTCTCTCTCTCTCTGCTGGCATGTGGGTGGGGTGCGGTGCGGTCCTTATCCTTCTCAGTGCATAACATAATGCATTTGTCTGGGTGCTGACAAAGTAAAAAACAATTACTTGAAAAACTGTGTGTGTGTCTCTCTCTCTGCTGACGTTTGTAATCGTTTTTATTTTTAAATACATTTTAGCAAAGTCATGTACCATAAAAGTATGGTAATTAAAAACCATTAATACTTTCGCTGGAGTTTAAATAAAGTCGATGTTTTCTCTTTTGGCTAGACTTGACTATTTAGCCATGAGATATGCAATAGATTGTCATTAAACAACCTTATGTTTATTAATCTTCCTTGTTATGCACAGTGAGAGTGATAATGTAATGAGAATTAATTCAATCACAGAGTGCTCATAAATTGTGCTAGGAAGAAAACATATAGGTGTTCTGAAAGGTCACATATAAACAGGTTTTCGATGGACGGACCCAAAAACTCAGACTTGCGGAGTTAAAACCTTTATTTTCTTATGGTCTTTATGGTCTCCCCCCCTGACCATTTCCACTCCTGTCCTGCCCCTCACCGCGTACCCCAGCTGGGCGCTCTTCAGCCGCTGCCTGGGGCGAATGCGCTACAATAGATTAGTATACTGTAGAAGAAAACAGTATAGGCATTGTTGATATGAGGACTTCTGAAACCAAATTTCCCAAATTTAATATGTGCTTTTCTATATTTATTGTCAATTAATTGTCCATAATATTGCTATTCTATTTTCTCAAAGAAATGTTTGTTAAAAGAAAAGTCGCGGCGCCGGCTGTATTTGCACACAACCTCTGGTTTACAAGTCGGGCACCTAGACCACAGTACCACCCGCAAGGTCACATGAGGAATGGTGAAACAGCCCTACACAAGCTGTATCAACAGACATTGTACAACGTGTACTATTCTTGTGTTGCGGTACATGACTATAATTATATCATTATTAATTTCTTTAGATACGCGATTCCATATTATATTCCCTATTAATCAAGTTCTAAAATTATGCTTGTTTACTCCGGTATCGAGCGTATTCGCAGAAAAGCTTAAAACTACCAGTTTTTATACACGTTATTTCACGTTAGTTAAAGACTTCGATGCTTAAAATGTTTAGGGAGAAATGGAATACTGGTGTGTATTTTGTCTTTAAAGTACAGAGACCAGCCATACTGTATACAGTTTACATACTGTAATACTGTATGTTTATGTTCCAAAATTAATATCATGTATGGCCTTCAGACGTGTTATGCTCTTATTCTTTTTATGCTCAGCTACTAAGATTTCCCTTCAGTGGTAAAATTCCATATAAACATTCAATACTAAAACGGGAAAAATTAAAAAAATTTAAATCTTTCTACGACCGTCCAACTGCTTTGACGAGTGCCCCTGTCGGTCAACCAATCACGTGCGTGTCTGTGCCGCGCACTTTGGCTGCATCT
The DNA here is from genome assembly GCF_059453375.1 of Lepisosteus platostomus. Classification (NCBI taxonomy): domain Eukaryota; kingdom Metazoa; phylum Chordata; class Actinopteri; order Semionotiformes; family Lepisosteidae; genus Lepisosteus; species Lepisosteus platostomus. The sequence continues at coordinate 39,006,858 of NC_142614.1, read as the reverse complement.
GTACATGTTCTTGATGCAAGTTATTTAAGTTTATTCTTAACAACATTAGTAATGTGCAACATATACAATTGTTGTTTTCTGAATAATGTTAGTAAATAATGAAAAAAATGAAAATTTTACTCTTTGTAAAGAATATTTTTCTATTAATTAGCTTTATCATTATCCACCTTAAAAGTAAACAAAGTTTTTTTTTTACATTTCTTTACCGTGTAATTACTTTATATGTTCTGATTTAACAAAGCATTGATCAATTTCACTTTCACTCTTTCCCTGAGGGCCTATAGTAGATTGCATCTGATATTAAGCAGATGGGAACAGGTAGGTGAAAATATAAGCTGAACACTGCACTGCTTGGACAATATTGTTAATCTAGGGACATTTACACAATCTTTATATGATCTTACAATGAATTGTGAAAACAATCTCTCCTAACATGTTATACAACAGGGCTAAGTAAAATATAAACCTATAAGGGTAAAATTGCCAATTTATGACTACTTTAAAAAACAAAACAATAAGGTTTATCTTAACTCAACAAAATTACGTTATCTTAACTAAAATCAGCAAAAGTAAGTTTTTTGTGTATACTGTAGTCCCATTTACCTCAGGTGGGCTTTCCACGCCCTGACTAACACCTAGAAAAGCATTTCAGGATAATCTCCTAGAGATTATGCATTGGTGCCTAACTGATATTTTACAGAATGGGACTAATTAACTATTCCTGCCTTGGATGAAGCAAAGAATTGACAATTAACTGATGAAAGTAAGTTAAATATACAGTATCTGTATAACTAATGCATGTTTTTATTGCAAATATTTTAACACATTCTAATCCATATATTTATTCTCTTGTATCACTCTTTATATAAACATGAATACTTGTACACAACACTTTTAAGTAAAAAGTGGTTATACATATATAACATGGATATGTGAAAAGACAACTTTAAGCAACAGATATGAATAAAACTAGCGAAGTTAAATACACAGATGACTGTAAAACCAATAGCTAATCAAAGGAAATCTGCCTGTGTTTCATCTTTTTGGATTCTCACATGTGACTGAACATTATTGGTCTTTATGCCACATTACTCTTTATCTCAAATGACTGCTTACCACTGCTGTATACTGAGCCTGCTGCTGGAACACAGGCTGCATCATCATCTGTTGATGAAGGATATGTTGCTGCTGCAACTGTATGGACTGCTGAACAGCTTGCTGATACTACAGAAACAAAAGGAAATAACACTTAGATTACATATTTAGTCAAGCTTTGTATAAGGTACAGATCCAGCCATTCAAAATGCGCAGGGGAAACTGTATTGATTTAACAGGTTGCAGGGTACTGCTAGTTTTTTTTTTTAATAGGGGTGCACTACTTTGTAAAACCGCCAGGTGGAGCAGTGAAAGCTTAACATGGTATGTGAAGCATTTGGGTTGTCACCAGAAAATGCCTGGTTTCGAATTCCAGTCAATGCTGAGGGACAATCTTTTTCCAATTACAGAATTTAAGTATACTGTTTAGACTTTTAATCATTTTAAACTGTGTATAACAGCATGTTAAACATTAAACCGATCAAAAAGTAGATACATTTTATAAAAGCAAGATTGCTCAGTTAGACAAAAGCACACAGCCGTATTCCACCTTCTTCATAAATATTTTATGCATCAAAGTCTTTAACTTGGTAACTTACAGTGGGTTATGGTTTTAACATGCTTATTCTAACATTATAAAGTTTATATACTGTACTTCATAAAAAATTAAAACCTTCTATTCTTTTCTAAGAATATGTAGTAAGAACACCATTTGCTCTAACTGTAAAAAATAGCTGTACTGATTTAAAACCACTTGATAGTAATATTAATATGGAATCGTGTGTAACTAAGCAGGTAAAATATCACAAGTGGATGTTTTGGAAACATTTTGTTTTTTTAAAAAAAAAATGTTTATTGTCCTTATAGTGGTAACGAGCAAAGGACTGCGCACTGCACCCAGGAGGTTCAAAGTCCAATCAGAGAATTACTTTCGGTTTGTTTCTTTACTTTGCAGAATATATAAAAATAGTCCACTATTATAGCTTGTTGTGAACGCAATGTGTCTCTTTCAGGTTTACATTTCAATTGAGAAAATCTATATTTTGCCTTAATCCAAATTTCAACAGCCAGTAATCAGCCAACAATTTAACTTTAAATGTAAAAGTTTAAACCATATATTGTACTGTGCAGTACTGAACAGTACTCTGGGAGGTTGTTTCTGGCAAAATTGGCTCCGGCATGAGTGTGTGTATCTGGATGAATTATTATACGTGATGGTGTTGTAATTAAGGATTTCTTCACAGAATTCTTTATGTTAAACAAAGGAGGGAAGAAGGGTTATTTTTACAATTGCCAGTAACCGGAGTCAGCTTATGAATATGTTGAAACCATACAATGACAGTGAAGACAAACGTGTTACACCTTTAAGCCAGTGGACTCTCTCAGTTGTGTATCACCTTTTTCACACTTGTTATAACGTTCCAATGTTAATGCAATACAGAAGATATTAATAATATTAAATATGAATGACCACGAACAAGCTGTAAACTGAAAAGTTACAGAGAAGACACGTCGAGTCATGTCTTTTCAGCTTGGAATTTAACCTTTAGAGGAATCCTTTTGGCTATATTTTTTAACATTGACATATGTGTAAAAATAGTTTATTATAGCGTGTTGTAAATGCGATGTGCCTCTTTCAGATTTACATCTGTGTAGCAGCGAGGCTTATTAAAATACAGGAATTAAATTTTCTGCTCCCTTGCCAGTCCCTCTCTCCTTCATCTCAGTGGTGCCTGATATAGTTCACAATTAAGGGTTTTTTCTAGCTGATAGAGTGTCCTGATAAGGAGCAGCTCCCAAAAGCTGGTACCCATCAACCACCTTAACAAATGTAATTTCGGCGCCTTAAAGTCTGAGAATCCAAAGAAAAGTTTATTCAAAGTTGGTTTACGACCCTAAGGTCAGAGGGCATGGTTTCTTATCATCAGCCAATCAGGAACTGGCTGGGCAGGTTAACCCCACGCGGGTCTCTGATGCCCATGAAACTTTCAACCAATGAACGGCCTGCATTTCCTCCAGGGAAAACAGGCAACACAGAGAGCCTGGAGAACGGTTCGCAGGGCAGAACAGTTGGAAAAGCAAAGCTCCCAAGCGCAGCACAGTTCCCAAGCGCAGGACATTCTCGCAGCATGCCTGCTGGACATTCAGCCTCAGGGCTCCACCTGAGCATCCTCAGACTCAGCCCGGACCACCACGTAACGGCCAGTGTATCTGAGTGCCAGAACTTTCCTTTGTTGTAAGAGTCGAGGACGGAGGTTGCCAACACGTAACCAAAGGATCCACCCGAGGTTAGCATCAGCAGCAAGCCTCGTGAACAGGTCGGAACTGTGGACAGCTGAATCAGTATTCAGGACTAGCTTCATCAGGAACGAACTGGTCCTCTTCCTGACCTGCTGGGACCCGCAGTCACTTTTTCTCCTGTGCACAAACTCTGCTAGTTTCAGCCAACACTAACTAGCCTGTCTTCAGAGAGCATCAGCAGCGCATCGCAGGAATCTCTCTCCAGCCGCAACAGCACTGCTTGGCACCGAGCCAGAGAGCGCCGATTGGACACAGCAACCAGCCTGCCTTTGCTTCTTTGTCCACGGGAGATCTGAATCCACACAGATTGGATGTGTATTCAACAGTCTGCATTACCGCTCGAGAATTCAATTGTTATCCCAACCAGAGTTGATATCAATTTAATTCCTATGAGTGATGTACTTGTTTTGAGTATCTAGTGTAGAAGTTGTAACCAAGTTCATTTACGAAACGGTCTAAATGTATACTGAATGTATGTCCCTCTTGATATTTGTAACTCTTCATGATTGAAAATATGTCTTTGGTATTCTGCTAACCCTCACGATAAGATCTGTTATGTGTATATGCACATTTTATGTATTAATAAATGTATTATTGTGTATAAGTACCTGTGTGTGTGCGTTGAGTTATCCCGCAAGGTTGGATTCTAATACCTTCAAAAGAATCCTTTGTGACTTACTGCTACAATTAAGAATTGTTCCAGTAAATGCACAACCCCTATACTACATCTGCGTTAAGAACATCTATACTTTGTCTTTATACAAATTTCAGCAATGAGAAATCTAACTTTAAATTTTGATTAAGAAAAAAAATTCACATACTGCACTGTAGTGTCTTTGAAACCATATGGTATCATACTATATATACAGTATATTAATACAGTCAAATACGATCACACTGCCGTTCATTGCCATTTGGGTATATCTGTGATTCTGACCTGATGGGATTTGCGTGTGTGGAACAGCAAGAGGCGAGACCCGGCTGTGGGGGTGGGGTATTTTGATTATACTATGAATAAATACCTGAGGTATATCGTCCAAGTTTCAGAATTGTAAATAAGAAACCTTTGATGAGTCTGCTCAGACAGAAAAAGGTACTTTTTCAGAACTTGTGTACTGTGCAAAGTAGGTGATTTTGAAAACAGCTAGTGTTGCTTAAAGAATTTAAAAGCTATCTGACTGTACTGTAGTTATCATGTAATTGAGCAGAAATCATCAGTGACTATTGGAAATGTGTATTAATGGAGAGTGAAATTAAAGCCCACTTCCCTTCCTCCTACTGTGAGGTGATAATGCGCTGGCTGGCACAAAACAATCCCTCCTTTCTGAGTATCCTGGAGATGGTATGGAGGTTCATTCATTCACCTTTTGGTAATAAGGCCTGCTGATCTGGTTAACACCACAGGGAGAGGGGAGAATGTGATTGTTTGTGTAAGAAACGTGATGCATTTACTAAATTAAAGGGTTTTAAAAGTTTAATTAAAAAGTAAACAAAAAAACGTACAGCTTACAAAAATATCCTAAGCTGATTTTGAGGAAGAAAAATCACCAATTTTTCACACATAAAAAGTGTTTTTCACTATCTAAACCTGTTGTTTATGGCTTTTAAAGTCATGCAGTGTCTAATTTAGGTAGGGACATGTTATTGTTTCTTAATTTTTTATTTTCTTTAAAAATTAAAAGAATCATCAGTTGCTCATCGTGCCATACAATATTATGTTACATTTTTAGGTTTTTGAGAGACCTCTAAACACTTCACCTGATGCATAAAAATGTAGCATAATGCATTCTAGCATTATGAACTCGCTTACACCTGAGATCTGCTTTATTCAAACTAAGGTTTATAAAAATGCAAGCAGATATTAGATATTGTTTAAATAAAAGCTGTGAAAATATTCACAAATCGCAATCTTTAAAATGCCTGTAGTTTAAAGGCTCTGGGTCACTTTTTGCAAAGTTATTGACATCTGAAACATTGTGTCTCATAAATAGGCATTTTAATAAGAAAATGAAGGTTATAAAAACCAGAGAAAACAAAGGACTCTTAAAAAGTTACAAGAAGTTTGACATTATTATTTATTATTAAGAAATTAATACTGTTAATAATTATCAGATACATTATTATAGTTTTGGTGATCTTCTTAATACCACTTTCTTATTCTTGATTATAATTATAATATTTACATTTTTGTTTTAAGGCTTGTTGTAAAGGCATGTGTTAAATTGCCCCACTAAATAAAGTGTTTTGACTTCAGTGTTTTTATACTCTCACTCTTGGCAGTATACACATTTGCCCATTTATGTTGTTGATATAATTTAACTTTGAACATGTTATATAATATAGTGTCAATATAGTGTCCATAACATTTCCTTTTTTTTTAAATGAATGTTTATTTGTTAAAGAAAAACTTGTGCCCTGAGCAGGAATTAAACCCTGGCTTCCATAATGCGAGTCAAACACTGAAGCCACTGTACCAATGCACCGCTTGGTAGCTTAAGCTATAGCTGAAAAGGAGAGGCAAATAATTTCATGAGTGAATGAGTAAACATGAGTGAATGAGTCAAATTGATGCAGAGGTTTAAAAAGAAAGTGGACTACGGAAATACTTTGAGTGAAATATATTATATATAGAACCTTAAGGTTGTAAAGTTATTAATTTCCATATTATATTCCCTATTAAGCGGATTCTAAAAAGTACGTTTTTACTGCGATAACAAGCACATGTATTCATAGAAAAGGTTAAAATAGCTATTTATAAAGGATACAAACTTAATATAGTCAAAATGAGCACTTTCAAACTTTACCAAAATAACCACAGTAAGTGACCAAGTTAAAGACTTTGATGCATAAAAAGAAAGTGGAATACTATTGTTTATTTTTTATTTAAACTACCACTACCAGCCATATACAGTTTGCATAATATATTTATATTCCTAAATCATTTATGACGTTCAGAGACATTAAGCTCCTCTTATTTTTATGCTGAGCTTCCAAACTTTACAATTTTAGTTGCAAAATTCCACATTAATATTCCATATTAAGCAGATTTAAACATTTACAGTAGAGAATTTAAATGAAGCAACATTTCACTAACAACTAATGCATCACAAGCACCACCTGTCGATCATTTTGGCCAACGAATCACATACTGCGGTAGCCTGTAAATCAATTCCCGCAGGATAGGGTTTTACTGCGCATTTTGAATGGCTACATCTGTACCTACGATGATGAATGCAACCCATCATTAAAAAAAAAGTTTTCTTTGAAAAACAAAAAATTTACCTGTGAAAACCAAATCAGTGGCCACAGGTATGACTGAGGGACATAAGCATTATATTCTACTAGGGGTTTCCAAGATCTGTTTGGGGGTCCCAGTATTATACTAAGAGCTGTAACATTTTTGTGTTTCTCAACCATGTTTCATTCAATTGATTTAGATCAAATTGGAGGGAGTATCAAATCCAGAACATGCCCCAAAACATATAAAACACAAAAGTAATTTCCTATAAAATTAATCTCAGCATGTCTTTTTATCATTCTATCTAATTGAGTTCATGGGGAGAGAGCATTTGTGAACCTTTTCCTTTGTGTAGCATGAATGCACAACACTGTTTTTCCAATATTATTTTGTTTCTTTAGATTTTTCTTTATCATATGTTAATCTCACCTTATAATCAAATTTATAATCACTCCTAGTATTTCTGTATCATTATTACAGTCTATTGTTTATAGAGACCCCAGAATGTCATGTCTTTACACTGTATGTATGGTATTCTTTGAAGAACTACTGGCACTATTATTTGTGTAAGCAATGTATGTGGATTCTAATAAGTATTTTTCCAGTTAAAAACAAGAGGGCACATCTCAAGGGGTTTTATCTTGTCAAAACCCTTTGGATTAAAATTTAGCATGAATCTCCAAAGCAGACTCAGAACTTCCTGCATAAGTGCTTCTTAATAAATGCATTCATTTACATAAACGGTTCTTAAAACCTGGCTTTATCATCTCCACATTAAATCTGGCAGCTGTCAATATGAATAAAGTTGCACATTTATTTTATTTTGTGAACCTGGGTTGTTCCACTCCTTTGACTGTGCTATAGAATGCTGTCATTGCACTGAAATTACAAAAAAAAGAAGTAAAGGCAACACAGCCAAAACATTAAAATAACCCACGTGATTGACTTCTCTGACAAACACAACAACATTAGTCTAAGGAGCTTTATACTTTATCAGGGTTAAATAAAGCTATGTTTAAAGGCTTAAAGGTCATTGCACATATTTGGGTAAGACTATGCAAACTGAGAAACCAGCTGCATCTGCTGATAGAATTCAATATAATTAATTAGAAAAGAGTTGTGAATGGGTACAACACGTAAACGTACAGCATGTATGTGTTTCAAAAAGTCAAAACGGTGATACTACAAAACAGCAAAAATACTTGTGTGCAGCAAAAAAAAAAGTATAGAATGTAAGTTTAAAAGTTTAAAAGTTCTACAAGTGTGCCACCACTAACAAAACTCACTGCTATGCTTCTCAAAAATTGAGTTTGGTAAACTCATATACTTGCAACACTTCTATATATTAACAACATTCCAGATTCAGGAATGCTTAGGAGACATTAATCAATCAGTTTAGCTAAAAGAAGTTATTCAGCTGTAGGTTTGGGGTACAGGAAATTAGAATTTATGCAGTGTTATTAATTGTCTTGATACCTAAGCATACACTTCCAGGATCTTGCTCAGAGCTCACCTGCTGTAGATAGGTGTGTTGAAGTTGCTGTGCCTGCTGATGTTGATGGAGCTGCTGTTGTTGCAGCTGCTGTAGCCGCAGGTCTCCTGGCTGTAGCTGCTGGAGGACTCTGTGCTGCTGACTTGTCCCTTGAACATGTGAGACAGGTTGCTCATTTATAGGTGCTGACACAACTAGAAAATAATAAAAAGCAAAACATTAACAGGTTACATAGGTGTACTTGTATTAATCCACTATGCCTAGATCAGTTGATATTAGGCATCAATATAACATTGCCGTAGTTTTTGACAAGCATCCTTATAGAATTATACAATTTGAAAGGAAGAAAAAAATAATGATGGGGCCTATTAAACCAATTCTGCAAATGGCTCTGACTGGCACATGATAAGGAACAACTATAAACGTCTTAACCCTAATACTGGTCAAATACTGGTCATGCACAGCCGCATGATGAAAAAATCTTAGCTCTTCCCAACTTGTACAAGTATGTATAAGTTTAATTTTAATAAAAGAAAAATAATACATTCGGAATATATAGAGCAAATATAATGACACTGTACGTATATATAAATTAGAAAATGTTTTTTGCCCATTTGTGTTCTTCACCTTTTTGTCCATTGCTCACTGGTGCAGAAGGAACTGTCATTTTCACAGGAGTCACAGAATTGTGGATTGGCAGTACATTGGTGTTTGCAGCTTTTGGTCTTTGTCTTGGTGCAATTGATGTTTCTGTTGGTCCAACTAATTCAGTTATTCTGTAAAAAGTAATGACTGTATTTACAGCTTTCTTTTCTGAGACATAAACATTACAAAAACATAATAAAAGTAATGCTACAGAGGACTTTGAGGGTCTGAGGGTTTCACGAAGGGAGAGGGGAAGAGGAGCTCTGGATACAAGGGTTCTTTGGAAAGATGAGATTAAAGAAAATGCCACCTAGCATAAAGGAAAATGATTAGGACAACACCACAATGGTAAACCCATTCCTCTCCATGAAATGCAGACACTGGACACTCAGAATTCTTGAATTGGAATGTTAAGCTTTGTAGCTGCCTCAAGGACTTTTAAACTTCTGTTGTGACAGCGAATCTACACCAAACGTTCCAGCCTGACGGTTCTCATGCTGTTCAGCACACAGGATCACCTCCTTCTTGAACACAAAACTACTGAGATCTCGTTAATTTTAGAAAACTAAAAATGAATATAAAAGTTACTCAATCACAACAACATGCTGGATCCAAAGAAATAGTGGTCTGTTACAGCACACCCAAACATTTCAACACTTTCTTTTAAAGGTTTTAAAATGTTTAAAAAGATTTTTATATGTTGTAACTGTTAATACAAAGGAGAATATAACTGCGGTTCTACTGTTTATCACACTAATATTGTAATTGTTATACATGTGTGTTGTACCAGTGATGTGGTTGTTGGGGTTATGCACAGGTTTAGTCTTAGTGGTAGTCCCACTCTTAGACTATATACTGCAATGAGTAAAAAAATGTTATCACATGAAGTCATATCCACAAATATACAAAAACAGTAGTGTACACGTCAATGAACTGAAGTGTGATCGGTAATCCATATAAATATACGGTATATTCAGTATATCGAATGGTTTTAAAGCCACTACGGTAGTTTGTGTAAAATATATTTTTATTATGAAAATGTAAAATAAAATTGTTTCCTCATTACTTGTTGCTAAAATTTGCATTAAAACTAAAAATATATTATTTTAATGCGGATGTAAACCTGAAAGAAGCATTCACAAGCTATAATGATAAACTAATGTATACATATATAAAACTGTTTCTGTAAAATAGCCATACTTTCTTGTTTAAATTAATTTAATACTTAACATACTGTAATATCCAGCATAAAATTAATAAATCTAAACAGTATACAACTTAGATCATATAATTGGAAAAAGATTGTCCAAAGGGGCTTAGCATTATCCGGGATTCAAAACCAGCTGTTTTCTGTTGACAGGCGAAATGCTTCTATACACCACATTAAACATTTACTGTGTCACCTGGTGGCTTTACAAAACAGTGCAGCCCCATAACAGCATAGTTTAAAAAAAGCGTGGTGTGGTGTGTTGTGGTATGTATACTGCAATTTTCTGCATTATACTGTGTGCATTCTGAATGGCTTGATCTGTACATCTGTACATCTGGTTGATATTGGACAGTACTTTCCTTGTTTGACTCTATCAAAGCTTTGATTTTTGAGAGAAGTATGCAAATCTGAATTTTGCAGTATGAACATCTGAATGAAATTGACAAAAATCTCCTAACTGGCCAAATACCATGACCCCCCCCCCCCCCCCCCTCTTTACCATCAGACCGAGTGACGTCAGAAACGGAAAAGAAAATACTATATAACCCAAAAGTTTGTACCGGCACATTGAACAATACTTCCGTTTTGTTGTTTCTTGCGGGAAACAAGACTTTGGCTTTATTGTTCCTTGCATGCAATAAATTTATCTGTTTTACTTCATCTCGGGATCCAGAACCTTATTCTTTCTGTTACAACAATTTTGGCGTAGTCGGCTGATGCTCCAGAAGGCGCAGAACTTCCCATCGGCAGGAGAGACGGTCAGTGCGCACAATACTAAGAGGTAAGGACGCCTCTTTTATTTAAAAGTCCCGACTCTCTCTGACCAATTGGGAAATCTCTGCTCCCTGCGAGAATCGACCGAGATGACGGAATAAACATGAGTTCCTGTATACCTCTAGCCGGGGAAGACACCGGTGTATGTAATGGGTGGTTTGCTGTAAGCCCAGAAGTTGTTCTGGCAGGCGGTATTGTGTACAGGCGTTCGAAACTGGTGTCGGGTGTATGCCTTAATTGCACGTATGAAACTGGTGTCGGGTGTATGCCTTAATTGCACAAGGTTTTTGAACGGGTCTGGACCTTTACCGTGAGGCTCAGGATCGGTGTGGGCCTTAATTGTGCCCGGGGTTCTGAAGCTGAGTGGTGCCTTAAAGTAGGCACATAATCCAGGACTGGTGTGGGCCTTAATTGCGCCCGGAGCTCTGAGGCTTGAGTGGTGCTTTGAATGCACGTATAATTCAGGATTGGGTCCTGAGAGTAGCTACGCCTTGATCGTGCATGGATAGGCGTGGTGTGGTTTTGTTTTGGTTTAAAGGGAACAGGAAAGACGTAGATGATACATGTATGTTTTTCGTGTTTTCCTCCGGTTAAAGCGAGCAGCAAAGACATAGATATAGATGTATGTTTCTGGTGTATTTCTTGTTTGTGAACATATACACACGCACGATACACAAACCATAAACACACCTCATAATAAAAGAGCAAAGCACTAAGTAGCAGGATTTAAAGGATGTTGAGACCCGAGAATCACCCTGATTGAGCTCAGTGTCCTAGTCCACCCCGGGGAAAAAGCAGTGATGCTGGCGTTCTGGGGATAGTGAATTACTGATCAAGAAAGGGGGTTTTCGAGGTCTCGTTCCTTGCCTGTGAACAGTGTGGTGAAAGTCCTCTCTAAAGGCTCTGAGAGGCATTTAGATCTGGAGGTAACAGACGCCCTTGGCTGAATAAGTGCAGTAATGCACAGGATTTTCAAGTAAAAGCATCATTGTATGAGCTGTTACCTCACACATGACAAAAGTAAACTCTTAAAGAAACTGAACATGTGTGCTCATTGGGTGTTTGAGAAAGTGGTGGAAATGTCTGATTATAGAGAGGAAGAGTGGAAGTTGATGGAAAGAGAGGAAAAATATAGGAAGAAGCTGAGTTTGTCAGAAGGAGTTTGGGGCGAAGATGCCTGTAAGAAAGCGTATGAACATTAGTATAAGCACAAAGGTTTAGCTGGAGTCCTGGTGCTCGGCCGACACCTGCGGTGGCAGATTAGTATGAAGGAGAAATCAGAATGGGATAAAAAAGAGAAGGAGTTCACAGAAAAAATAAAAGCGTTAAATGAAAGGAAAGATTATTTATTTGTGGCAAAAGAAGAACTAGAAAAAAAGCTAAAAGAGGCAGTGCAGGAGAATCAGAAACTAAAGGAGGAATTAGTTCCTGGTCACACTGCACTGGTTAATGTGTTACAGCCGGCGACTAAATTATATCCTGCTCTCCCGCAGGGGAACAAACAGTTGGGATCAATTCCCACAGTGGCCATATGGAGATGGGGGGTCTGACTGGGATAACACTTGGTATGAGTGTATAGAGATGGAACAGAGACTCCCCTCTTAAAGGCAGGGCGCCCGCAGATCTGTACTCTCACCCAAAGTGGGAAAGGACTTGATGTGGCAGGGGCTGGCGCTGCTGATGACAGCGCTACTCTAACTCCGTCTCGCACCCCGTCTAGGGGGTCCGCACTCGCACCTACCTTCCCTGATTCCCCCATACGGTCAAATCCAAAACCGGAAGATATTGACCGATGGGCTAGAGAAGTACCGGACCCAAAATTAGGAATGCAGCGAACCTGGAGTACGCTTCAGGAATTAAAATATACTTATGGTATCACTCCCCTGACTGCCGCTATGATCCTCAGAAGGACAGGGGAAAAGCGTGTTGGAGAACTTAGACAATTGTGTGAGGATAACAGCCGGGGAGGGTGATGGGAATAGGTTTGGTGATGGCTTAAACAAAATTACCCACCAAAGACAGACCGGAAAAAGATATCTGCGTGTCAACAGAAAGAAAGCGGGGATGTGGCTGACTTCACTGATCGCTTCGTCACACTCTGGCTGTAATGTTCAGGACTTAGTGACGAAGATGATGTGAATAGCGACACCTCTGCTGTAATTAAACACATTTATTTGAGCGGCCTTAAGCCTGATTTAGCCAAAGCCCAAAATAGGGCAAAATACAAGTAAACAGTTCGAAGAAACAGTTCGAATGGAACGTCAAATTGAAAGGAATATGTACGCTAAATTACAGGCAATACAAACAGGGTGGACACCCCCCACGCAGAAGGGAGGAGCTGGCTCCGACACCTGATTTAGTCCAAAAGGGGAAATTACTGCAGGTCGGTGCCATTTTTGTAAATATTTTGGGCATTTTCAAAAAAATTACAGAAAGAGATTGGCCATTGAAGGCAGGGGTGGAAAATATTGCGACCCCCCATTCAATCTCTCGAATCGAGAGGGACAAAGAACTCTGTTTTCGCAATTACAGGATCCGAGTGAAGCAGACAAACACGCTATCAGGGATCTTTTAAACTAAGACTCCCCCTAGTGGCCTCCCTACACCTATCTCAGGAGCTGGGTGAGAAGGAACTCAAATTACAATGTACGATTAATGGGACTCAAATGTCACTTTTATGGGACACTGGGGCTCAATTATCTTGTTTATCTGAACAGTCAGCCAAACGGTGTGGTGTCAAATTCACAGGGAGGGAGCTGGAGACCACTGGTGTGGGAGGCAGTCGAATAACACTCAGAGAAACTCAAAAACTCAAGATTAGACTAGGAGATGGGGAGGTAATATTTAATGCCGTCATGTGGGTAGGACCTACCCCAGATCTTTTGGAGTGGGATGCTCTACAATACCTACAAGGAATTACATTAACCGTACATTAGGAGAGGGTGGAGGTAAACATCTGGTCCCTCCAAAAAGACTAATTAAAAGGTCATTCAATTTGGACTACGGATAAGGACAAATGCGGACTTCTTGATATGGAACCCGCCACATTTACTGGGAATTCCCCGCCATACACAAAACCATATAAAATCAACAGAGAGGTGGAGGAAGGGGTTCGACCAGTAATACAAAAACTATTGACTCAAGGAATTGTACGAAAAACACATAGTACAAGCAACAGTCCAATATGTAAAGAAAGCCAGCGGAGCATGGCGATTCACAGTTGATTACTCAAAAGCTAATCAACACATCAACCGTCTAACCCCCTTGGTAGCAGATCCCTCTGCTATTTTTCAACTGCTGACCCCTGAGCACCAGGTGTTTTCAGTAATTGACATGGCTAATGGGTTCTGGTCTGTTCCTCTACATCCAGAGGTACAAGATTGGTTTGCTTTTGTTGTGGATGGAGATCAATATACTTGGACGAGGTTACCTCAGGGGTTTCATAACAGCCCCACCGTGTATCACATGGCACTTTGGAGGCATCTTCGGGAGTTGCCTCCAGTGTCCTCCGTCGTTATCCAATATGTGGATGATATTTTAATTGTGTCTCCCGACGAGGAAACCCACAAGAAGGACCTCCAAATTACTCTCAATCATTCGGTTAAAAAGTAGTTATAGCAAAGCACAGTTATGCCTAGACACCATAATTTACTTGGGACAGAAGATTAGTCAGGGAAAGAGGGAATTGACAGAAGATCGGGCCCAGGCAATCCGAACACACCCTAGTCCCAATACGGTGAGAGAGCTCTGATCATTTCTGGGTCTGTGCAATTTCAATAGAAATTGGGTTGATGCTTTTTCTGAAAGGGCCAAACCACTTACAGACGTATTGAAGGGGGGAGGGAGGTCCCTTGATCCTATTGCTTGGAGTCCTGAAGCTGAACACGCTTTTAATGATTTAAAACAAGCTCTGTTACAGGCGCCTGCATTGGGGTTTCCTCAGACGGATCAAGTGAAAAGAATGGATTTTGGACAGCTGTACTAACACAGGAACATGGGGGTAGGTACCGCCCAGTAGGGTATTACTCTGGATCCTTGGACGAGGTAGCAAGGGGATGGGGACCATGTCTACGTGCCGTTCAGGCCATCTGTCTAGCAGTGTAGGCAGTAAATAACATAGTGCTAGATCAACAACTGATTGTTCGATGCCCACATGCGGTACACACCCTCATGTCCCTGAATCGGGTCAGTCAGTTAATGTGATACGATGGAGCAAGTGGCAGGTTTTGTTAGAGGCTCCAAATATTGTTATTGAACGTGAAGGAGCTCTAAATCCAGCCACATTGTTACCTGACCCCTCAGAAGCCTATCTGTTAGAACACAGCTGTGATGTCTGGGCAATGGGAGAAGATGAGGGCATCAAAATAGCCGAGCAACCACTCGGGAATGAAGACCTCATCCTCTTCACTGATGGAACCTCATTCATAAATTCTAGTGGGGAAAGGAAAGCGGGTTTGGCTGTGACTACAGAACATGATATCCAATGTGGGGGAAGATTTGAGGTACCCACGTCAGCACAGCGAGCTGAACTGAAAGCTTTGGTGCTTTCTCCTTCCTAGTGCTACCTCCCCCTCTGACACAGCGCAGTGGGCGGCACGCTGTTTTCAGAGCCTCTGACTGGGGAAAAAAGACCTGCTGATCTGTTCTACATACCGGGAAGACAACAGAATATGATTTTTTCTATTCGAAACGTGTTGTTTTTATGAAATTCATGTATTTTAAACGTTTAATTAAGAAGTAAAAACCTTACAGCGTAGACAGAAATTTTAAGCTGATCACGAGGAAGAAAAATCACCCGTTTTTCGCGCATGAAAAGTGGTTATTAACTATCAAAACCTGTTTTTATAGCTTTTAAAATCATGCAATATCTAAGTAGGAACAAATCATTATATCTAATTTTTTATTTATTTTTTAAGAATTAAATTAATTGTTTGCCCAGCCTAATTTTAAAGACCTCTACTTGTGAAACTTTTCACAGCCTGAACATAAAACTATTATTAAAAGCTTATTAAAAACAGCCCCCATGGTGTTCAAACCAATTTTTTTTACACAGAAGACTGTGTAAAACAAAGAATTTAATCTCTTTTGTGAATCTTCAGCAATCGTTTCAGTTTCAACACAGTTAGAAATCCAATACGGGGCAGCGTATACTTTATATACTGTCTATATATTTATAGCTGTCCAAATCTAAGTGAAATCTACTGGAGGACAGGTGTTCAGAATGGCTCACTGATAACCCAAGAGTTCAGTTACTTTTTGCAAAAAAACAAAAAATGTACTTTAAGGTGCAAAAGATTTATATCTTTATACAGTTTTGTTTCAAAGTTAGTTTTTGTGTTCACCTCCAGCAGAGATATGTTTATAGTTCCAAAGATATAACCATAAACTCTGGCAGCACTATAGTCCTTCTCAAAGTTATGAATTCATGTCTATCTATCCATAAAAGTAAGCAAGTAACACCAAGACCTATAACCCACCAACAGCCTTTTAAAAACGTGAGACATGAGGGTAAAGTTGGCTACCTGGCTTTAGTTATGCTCTTCTTAGCCGCGACCTCACTGGCTGTCATTGGCTCTGGAAGCGCTGAGGGAAGAGGAGAGCTCTGCATGTAAAATGAAAAAAACAAACAATGAAATAACCCATCAGCACATCAGGATTTTTTGCACAAGCTGTTTAGTTTTTGTTTTTTACATTACCATTTCTAAGTTCAAAGGAAGTTTCAGTTTAATTTCAAAAGCCAAAAGTGTGTGGTATTCATGTGGAAATTTCCTGATTAAGCACATTCCATAAAACAAAAACAATAAAACCATTAATCTGTAATAAACTGCATATACTGTATACATAAAAAACATGACAAGTCCTAATTGCCTTAGCATTGAAGTGCAAAAAACATTATTTGGTTTTCTTATCTTTTTTCATTTCATTAAGAAACAGAACAAAGCTGTAAAGTATTTAACATGTAAGAGAAGAAAAACTTTTGCTAAAAAAATACATCAATTGCTGTTAGACTGCTTAATGTGGATATAGTGTTACAGCCTACAAGACATATCATGTGAACTGGAGCTTGCAATGGATATTATTTAAATACTTCACAATTATCATCCATCTCAAGCAAAACAGCAGGAAAATATAAGGAAATAGTGCAGTGCAAAACTGATTGTATTACATAACATGATAAAACGTACAGAAAGGTTTGGCACAGGGTTCTCTTTTCCAGCCAACTTGAAGGCAAAATAAGAGACCTGATAGATGTCAGGTCTTTTCTCTAGATCTGGCTCTAACATATAACCTGAAAAAGCAAAACACCACCACCTTAACAACATTTCAAAAAAAGGCCACAAACAATTGCACAGAAAAACCAGCTCCATATTTATATTTTACATCACTGGTGTCATTACAGTTATATTATTATTAGCACATCTGATATTAACTCAAGATAATGCAATCAAATGATTTTACCACATGGGGGCACTGGTGTTTATGTTCATATAAACCAAGTCTCATTCTATTTCTCTGTGTTTTAAAAACTACAGCCACACTACAGAGGATTTGAAAATTAAATAAATTGTAAGCAGTTTTTAAAAGTATTTTCAATGTGTACATAAAGAATGTAAATATTGTTAGTGATTAAAAAAAGGGTTCTACTTACGAATTAAGCAGTGCATTTTGAATGAGAATTTTGAATTATCTGGAACAATAAAAGTTCCATCACATATTGCAACTTGACTCTCCCCGAATGGAAGTGAGAAGAAACAAAGCTTGTACAACAAGCATCCAAGCGCCTGAAATTAAACAAAAGCAAATAAATGTGTATAAAAAAATGCTTTCTCTTACATTACAAACACTCCGAACAAAAAATTATCTCAGGAATCATGTTTGCAATATTGTGAATTACTATATTTATAAGTGATAACAAATGACTCTTTCCCACTTATCTTGAACTAGGTCTTTCTCATCACCTAGCTGTTCTCTTTGATTTCAAATTTCCTGTCTTGCACTACACTTCCTACACCCTCACACTCTTAAGTTTTCACAATCTGCAATCAGCAGACCAAACTAGTTTGACCAAACTAGATTTGATAATTCTGCTCTGTCCTCACTGTCTTGCTTGCTTTTAATTGCTTTTGGCACCTTAGTTCCTCTTAAAAATTAAATCATCTCCTTTACTTGCACCACCCCATGGTATACTGACCAGTTGTTCTCAATGATTAAAGTCTCCCACAAACTAGAATGTAGGTGGCATCTTTCTGGCTTGAATGTACATCTTCAGCCTTGGAAGGAGCTCTTGATTGAATACAAGGATGCAACCGAGTCAGAATCAACTTCTCCCATATCTTTGAGAACAACCATTACAATCCTAGATAACTCTACTCCACCATCAATAGACTGCTTAAGCCAAACTGCCCTAATACATTACCTACTTCTTCCCAACTTTGCAACCATTTCTTAAAATGTATTGGTTCCAAGAAAAACAATATCCAGCATCACATTCTCTCCACAACTACACTATTACTATTACACCTCTTCCCTTCATCCCCAGTTTTGATGGTAACCTTCTTTGTAGTTTCTCTCAACTTGACACTGCATGTCATAGTAAATCTCTTGTGTATCTAAATTCACACTAAACAAACTTCAACAGCCAGAATCCTGATCATGTCATGTGTAAGTAATCACATTACTTCTGACCTGGAGTCCTTGCACTGGCTAGTTTTGAATTGACTTCAACATTCTCACCTATAAGGCTCTACATGGCTTGGCACCTCAGTACCTATCAGACTTATTTTTGTCCATCTTGCCACCTCAGAACCTTCATTCATCTGACTCTGGTCTCATGTTTGCCCCCCAAACTCATCTACTTGTGACAGGGCTTTCTCTTGTTATGCCCCAAAGCTCTGGAATTCTATCTCCAAGGATGTCGGAGAGTCACATTTCATCAGAGCTTCAAGTATAAACTTAAAACTTTCTTCTTCAGAAAGGCTTTGATTTAAATTATGCTTATATAAAATAAAGTTTATTATAATCACTGACTGTCAGCATTAGAAAGGAAGTGCAATCAGGGAATTTGTTCATTTCTCACAGTTCTGTGAAGCAGGAAATTAGCCCAATTTTTTCATTTACTGTTTTACAAGTACCTGCCATTCAATATAAACTTTACTTGCTTCCATTACAAAACAAGTTTTTGTGTTACAGACTAGCTTAGCTTTTTCGTTTCATGGAGTCATTTTCAAAGTAATCGCGTATATTATTGCAATATCAAACACATTACGCTAAGTTTAAATCAAGAACACGCTTATACTCTCAAATGTAAAAATATAACTAATTTGCTTTCTCTTTTACATATTTTTTTGCCTAATATCATGTTGAAAAACAATCCTTTTACCAGGATTGTGAAAAGAATGATGCGGTGTCTGTAGTAATTCATTTTCTCTCTACTGCACTTACTGCTACTGGTGACAAAGCAGGATCAAACATTTACGTCTCCACCTCCACAATTCATTCCAAGCACTTAACAGCAGTATGATATGCTCAACTATGTTTCTGTATTTGATTTTGCAGGTGCAAAGTTTAAATATTTGAACCATGTGTTGGTTCTAGACCATGTCTTGTACTCACTAAGAACATTTCATGGTTTTAACAGAAAACTTTGGCTCTCCCCTCTTCAGAGAAGTTTCTTTATTGTTTCAGTTGATATTATGAGATCTAATTTAAATTACAAGTAGCATTCCACTTTGGAGACAATGCGTTCAATTGGTTAGGTTTTCTAGTTTTTCATTGCAGCTCTTACATCTGCAATTATGCCAATAATTGTCTCCAATATTATTTTTATAGTACTAGCCTTCTGTAGTTTGCACTCCATTATGTGAAAAACAATTTATTGCAGTTTCCTACAGGTTTCACTCTTCTTTGAAAAGAATAATTAAGTAGATACAACCATTACATTATATCTCTATCCTTAAAGTTACAATAGATCCCCAATTATGAAATCATCCTCTAGTACTTTCTTTTTGGGTAGAGAGCAAAAACCATCTGGAAAACAAAAGCTGCCATCAAGTATTGAGTCAGTAATATGAGACTAACGTGGATTGACATTTTAATTTACTTTGATTACTTTTGACTTTTCTTTTGATGACCCTGCTGTTCATATCAGAAGATACCCTGCTCAATGCAATGTCTCCACACTACATGTGATAGCAGTTGATTCAGTGATGTTTCACTTAGATAAAGAATTAACAATGATCTTACCCATATATCAGATTTAGTGGTGATTGGCTTCCCTGCATAAAGATTAATCATTTCTGGAGCTCTGTATGACAGGGTTGTGTACCTATGAATGAGATAAGTTGCATAAAATCATCAAAACACCTTTAAATACTATTTACACTACTTGTGACTGCAGTATAAGAGTATATAAGAATATATATAGACATAGTCCTCAATTTCTTATGTCCCAATTAATAATTTAATAATGGACCTTCTTATAGATTTATCCAAAAATTGAGATATTAATAATACTTTTTCAGTATTGTTAGTTTAATGTAAGGTTTTACTTGGACACGTGAAACAACAGGATGGTTTTACTGACTTGACCAATTATTAACTGTACAAGAACATTGTTTTCTTCAAATCAATTGGACAGCTACATGTGAGTGAGTCTATCATCACTTTTTGTTGTGTTGGTGCATGTGTTGGCAAGACAAACATCCTTAATATGTATGTTTTATCAATGCTTGTAAAATGATATTCAATAAGAAGAGTGTAGGTCATAAAAGGAACAGGAAAAACTTAACCAAAGGAATCAGTCATCTGAACTATGTAATCCAGGAGTGTAAAACCGCTTTGAACTGTGATTCCTAAACTGAGAGGCACTGGACCATGGGGATCTTGAGTCCATGGAAAAAAAAATCAAATTGTCAAGTTCAGCTGGAAAATTAATCTCTTTATGACATTAATCACACTGCTATTCAATTGTACATTTTTAAACAAAACTTAAAAAAATATTAAAATGTGTGGCTTGGCCAAAGAAAGAGCAATGTTCAGTATGTCTGTGTGTCTTTAAAATGTGAATGAAACCTGTTTAACAAAGAAGTGATCGAGGCACTCAAAGTTAAATTCATTGTATCACAGTGCAATGCCCCTCCTCCACTCACTCGAGTTTACATGACTTTGTTTTGGTGCCAGAGCACATCACCTGTCAAGTTTTTTTTTCCAAGCTAGAGTGACATTGAGCTTTTGTATATTTCAGTTCTGCTTATTTTTTATCATCTTTAATTCTAACCTACACAATGTTAGGACAAAAAAAAAATATTATGTGCCACACAGGAAACACGCGACTTTTATGTTCTGTAATGCAGTGTAACACTTACTTTTTTATTTCATCTTCCACAGTTGTAACTCCATCTTTATGTGGGTGGAGAACTTTGTGTGTGGCACTGCCAAAGTCACACAAGACATAGTTCCCTTGGTCATTTAAAAGTATATTTTCAACCTGGCATGAAAATCCATGATACACAAATTAAAACATTACAAAATAACATCTTGCAAAAAACAAATACATCCACGCATTTTGTAACCACTTTTTCCAATACAGGGTCACAAGGGAGCCGGACCTTATCCAAGTAAGCAATGGATACATGACAGGATACACACAGGATGCAGGATGGCTAGTCAGACATCCTGCAAGACATCCTGTCTTGCTAGTAAATTGCAAGGCACACACAGGAACAGTTTTCCCAAAAGACAATTAACTACAAGCTCATCTTTGGACTATTGAAGGAAACAGGAACACCCAGAGGAAACCCACATAAACACAAGGAGAACATACAAACTTCATGAAAATAACATCACATGTGTGGATCTGAACCCAGGGCCCCAGTACCGCGAGGTAGCAATTTAGCAGTTTAATAAATGGACAAATTTCGTATACAGTACACTGATCCAGGTCTAATCCTTGGGGAGGTCTAAGTGTGAAGGTCTGATTAGGAGTATCTAGATGCTACAGAACTCCATTTGTAGTGTTTTAAGGCAGCTTGAGTGCTTCGCAATACTTTGATACTGGGACTACATATGCAGCCTCTCCTGTGGGTTCACCCTGACCAAATAAGAATGCAACAGTTATTTTGTGAATGTTCTCTGATCTTACTAAGCTTTAATCCCATTCCAGGACTAGCTGGGAAACCAGTTTGCATCAGAGACCAGTGAACAAGAACACGCACGCTTTCCTTGAGAAGAATGGAACAGAATCCCACAAGACATCATCTGCAACTTGGCACAACACATGTTCCAAATGTACAGCTTAAATTGCGTCAAACACTGGTCTTAAAAACTAGCAGTGTTAAAAATACAACAAATGTTATTGGTTCTAATACTATATTTTTGCATTTTAATGCCTCTCAGTATATTTAATAGCATCTAAATAGCAAATACAGTTCAATGATTAGTTATTAACTTTTCCCACATTAAATAATTGCTAGTGTACAGCATTAACTTCAAATTCACTTTGACCAAAAGTGCAGTACATACGATGATTGGTTTCCCTTATTAATACTTATTAATAAATTATTACTTATTATTATCCCTTATTAATCAATTATACTTGTGGTTCTGTTTATGAAATAAAAGATACCTTCCATACCTTCAGGTCCCTATGAATGACTGGCGTTTTGCACTGATGTAACCTGGCAACAGCCTCACAGGTGTCGCAGAATATTGTCAAGACTTCCACTTCACTGAAACCAGTATGCAGCCGCTGATTCATCTGCTTTACCACTTGACCCGCTGTGAAAACAATTACACATCAGACTAAAAAATCTAGAGAAAGCCCCCCCAGGAAGAAATGATTAACTAATTTTTTGCTCTGCTTGTTCACAAAGGTTGAAGTTCACTTTCAATCAACAACTTTTTTGTGGGGCACCAGTTTGCACTTTTTGTTACATGATTTGTGTAATACATAAATTCAAAATCTTAGCCTCCCAGACTGAACTGCTCTAAAATGTCAAATGCACTACTATTTCAATACATGTATTATTCATAAACATTATGATTCCCTATGGGGTGGAGCACAACAGGGGCACAGGTTCCAATCAGGCCCAAAGGACAAACACATCCCACACACACAAGACTTAAAGGGAAAAATATGGTTGTTTTATTGAAACAAGCCAGGTCCTATGGTAAAACAACTGCAAATAACAGCCCACGCCAGAGAAAAATAACAGCTCACACAAAGTGGCGGTGGGGAAAAGCTTAGTCAGAGCACTGTTCTTACCGGAGCTTGTGAAAATAATCCTTCTCAGGAAACCTTTAGAAGAGGGTCAGGTTTGGTCTGCACTGGCTAAAGGCTGGGTGATCTGACAGCATTTCTTCTTGGAATTGGCTCCTTGTCAACACCATCTTCTTTTCTGCTTGGCACTCTTATTTACCCTGTCTGCGCAGCTATACCTGCTTAAGATCTGAGTTCTGCTATCTTGAGCGAGAGGATTACCTCCACCCATCATATGTTTACCCCATTAAACAGCACAAGGAAGGGAAGCATCCTCCCCCTGGATCATGCACTCATCTTAAGTTCCTTCCTTGTTCTCCAAATGACAGCCATCTCTCTCCTCGTAGCTGCACATGTTCTCTCTCAGAGCACACAGACGTTTGTATCACTACCCCCTTATTCAAGTGTAGTTAACAATATAGTGAAAATAAAAGAGCGGTTATCCATCTGCCGTTACTGTCAGGCTTCTTTATAATCAGATGACTTCTCTCTGGCCAGTTTGTTCTGCACCCTCTTTGAAGACCTCAAACCTATGTGGTACAGATGCAGCCATTCAAAATGGTGGGATATTTCGCAGTATACCCCGGTGGGCGTGTCGCATCAAAACCCAGTATCACGCAGTATCACGCAGTGTATCACGTCATTTGACGTCATACCGGAAAGTAGCCGGAATCACCTTGTAAAACCGACAGGAGGAGCCAATAAACCTTAACCTCTCATGTACAGCATTTGAGCTTTTAAATTTAAACTGTGTATTACAGCATGTTAATCATCAGTCATTAAAAAGTTGGTATATTTTATGAAAGCAAGATTGCTCAGTTGGGCAAAAGTACACAACCTACCTTTATCATAAATATTTTAATTATGCAGAAATATTTTATGCATCAAAGCCTTTACCGAAGATATTACTCATATTATTAATAATGAATGACCTTGGACTGTAAACTCAAAGTATTAAGCTGGTCCACATTATCTGTAACCGTCATTTTAAATGAAAAGACTTTATTTTTTCATCGACAAAAAGTAACAGCACAGCATTTCGTTGAGCTAACTAACAAGGACGGGACATTAGCTAGCCAATATGATAAAGGAATAAATTACTTCTTTTGTTTATTTTTTTTTGCACATTTATTTGAACATTTCCATCGATTGTACAAGCACTGAAAAACTGTCCAATCCCTAGTTCGTCGGGCATTTTCTTTTAGTATAACAGACATAAAAACTCCCTTGCTTTTAACAGAGCGTTTCATAATTTCTAACAACGAAAATTATTTAAACTGCGGCACTTATCATTCAACCAGAGCTCAAAATATCACAAGGATCCTCAAGAGCACAACAAAGACTTTTTTAAAAGATAATTGTACCAGATACATGAGAATCCAAACTTTTTTTATCTACGTCTTTAAAATTTATCACACAGTAACAAGTCAAATTTCAGGGGCGTCCGTATACCAGAGATTATGGTACCACTTCAGAAGGGTGTCAGCCAGTCAGATTCCAGGACCGGAATTATCTGTTTTATAATCGAGAATATGTAAGCACGTATCTAAATAAATTAATCATGATATTCATTTAAGGATCTAAATTTCTAAATCTATGTATCTATATAGCTGGTAGTATTACTGGATTTCACTTTCTTTGTAAACACGTTTTGTTAACACCCGAATCGCAGGTGGATTCTGTTTTTTGGTCTGTTATCGTCTGTAGCTCAAATCCTGCTTAACTAAAAATTAGACGCGAGAAGAGTATTATTGGACAATGTTGTGAGGCTCTGACGGAATTTCTCTGTAAACTGAAGAGTTATAGAGGAGACAGGTTGTGTATCTCTTCTTTTGACACTTGTAAAAAAAAATGTTAATGCAACACGGAAGATAATGTGGTGTACTGGTCGTTAGTGAAAAGATTTAATCATTTAATCTCTTTACTGTGCACATTTTAATCCACGTAGTATTGAATATTTATATGGAATTTTACCACTAAAGGGAAATTTTAGTAGCTAAGCATAAAACGCAGAGGAGCATAACGAAGGTCATAAACGATATTAATTAATATATTAATAAACATATTATGTAAACTGTAAGTTGCTGTTATTGGTATTTTAAAGAAAAATTACACACCAATACTCAATTTCTCCTAATAATAATAATAATAATAATAATAATAATTGCTTACACTTATATAGCGCTTTTTCTGGACACTCCACTCAAAGCCCTTTACAGGTAATGGGGACTCCCCTCCACCACCACCAATGTGCAGCATCCACCTGGATGATGCGACGGCAGCCATAGTGCGCCAGAACGCTCACTACACATCAGCTCTGATAGATGGGGGGAGAGCAGAGTAATGAAGCCAATTCACAGAGGGGGATTGTTAGGAAGCCATGATTGATAAAGACCGATGGGGAAATATAGCCAGGATGCTGGGGTTACACCCCTACTCTTTTCGAGAAACACCCTGGGATTTTTAATGACCACAGAGAGTCAAGACCTCGGTTTTACGTCTCATCCGAAGGACGGCGCCTGTTTACAGTATAGTGTCCCCGTCACTACACTGGGGCATTAGGACCCACATG
This sequence comes from Lepisosteus platostomus, assembly GCF_059453375.1. Lineage (NCBI taxonomy): Eukaryota > Metazoa > Chordata > Actinopteri > Semionotiformes > Lepisosteidae > Lepisosteus > Lepisosteus platostomus. The sequence continues at coordinate 38,981,275 of NC_142614.1, read as the reverse complement.
AGCCGCAGGGTGAGCACCCCCTGCTGGCCTCACTAACGCCTCTTCCAGCAGCAATTTTTCCCAGGAGGTCTCTCATCCAGATACTGACCAGGCTCACATCTGCTTAGCTTCAGTGGGTTGCCAGTTGTGAGTTGCAGGGTGATATGGCTAAAGTATATTGACATTTTTTATATTTCAAAATAACACGTTCGTACTGTATGTACAGTACACAGCGGTACTGCAGGTTGAACTGTAGGGTGCAAATCCACCCGAACCCAAAAGCCTAACATATTAATGTGCATTCGCCTGTTGCTGCACGGTTTTCATCACTCTCTGCGGGAGTGCTGGCTGTGACGAATTAAACCGGTTTCACAGGTATTTTCAACCCCCAACCAATGTTGTTTCATCGGTTGTTATCCTGTAAAGCGCTTTGAGGAGCCACCTTTAAAGGCTCTATATAAAATAAAGTTTATTATTATTATTATTAATATTGATCATATTTTTCCTCCCAGAACTTGTAAATTGTTGCTGTTATTGTTGTTGTTATCCTGTAAAGCGCTTTGAGAAGCAAACTGTCCAGCTTGTCAGGTGCATTCTTTTTTAAAATAATAAGTAGAGCTTTGGGCTTATTAGTGCTCCACTTACAGCAACCCAATGTAAATACATTTTGTCTCCAAATCCACCACCACTTGTATGAATCATAGCCCTGCCAAATGATGCGAATTCCGCTGCAATGGTTGTGTGCAGGAATTATTCAGTATGGCATCTCCATGTTCAAGTAAACACTGCTCTGTGTGCAAATGCATTTCATTTTTTTTTTTAAAAGCCACCTTTAAAGGCGCTATCTAAAATAAAGTTTATTATTATTATTAATATTGATGATATTCTTCCTCCCAGGACTTGTAAAATTGTTGTTGTTATTGTTGTTATCCTGTAAAGTGCTTTGAGAAGCATACTGTCCAGCATATTGTGTTTCATTGCACTTTGACAGATCGTCTTATAATCACTTGTTGTTAGAATATCCCCCAAGAGGATATTCCCCCCAAGAGGATATAGAGGATATCCCCCAAGAGGTATCCAGGTAACAGTGAAACAGGGGTACAGTCTGGGGAGATCGCCCGTTTTCCATGTAAAAAGTTCCCTGGTTCCGCACCCCTTGGTGTCTCTCTGTCTCTCTCAGGCCCGCGCTCTTGGCGGGCTTGTCTTGTGTTTCTCTCTCGTCTGGGCACGGGAGTGCTGTTGGCGGGTGGTGACGTAGAAGAAATAAAGCGCAGTTTTTAACTCCACAGGTTTGAGTCTTCTTAACGAACCCAAATTCATTACATTGGTGTCAGAAGCGGGAGGATGGACAGTGAACGGCCGATGATGTCGGACCCAAAGCGCCGGTTCCCCCAGCAGCCGAGTGACCCCCTAAAGCGCCTTTTGGGGGCGAGCAGCAGCTGCCAGGGGCCGGGAAGACCCCTTAGCACCGCCAGTGGCCACAGCCCTTATCAGGGCTACCCCACGGTGACGTACTCAGCGGAAGGGGGGCCCTTTCCCGGGTCGCCTCAGGCCATGTGGCAGGAAGGAGACGCCAGACCAGCAGGGTCCAGCCCGCCACCCCTGCTCCAGCCTGCGCTGGTGAGACCGAGCCATTATAATGGGGAGATCCCATGGCAGATGTTTGAGGCCCAGTTTCAGATGGCAGCCTGGGCAAACAGCTGGTCTCAGGTGGAGATGGTGGGCCACCTCGCCACCGTCCTTGAGGGGAAAGCCTGCCAGGCGTTGCTGGATGTACCCGGGGACCAGCGGTACAACTACGCAGCGTTGGCGTCGGCCCCCCGGAGGCTTTTTGGCAGGAGAGGGGAGGGCGCCGGGGCTGCTGCAGGCAAGGTTGGCCCAACGCTGCTGCTTTGCGGGAGAGCCACTGGGTCCAGTCACCGCAGACGTGGCGGATGCCCACCGGGAGATAGCGCTCAAGGCATTTCTCTGGGCCCTGGTGCCGACTGAGGTGCAGCGCCACGTGATGCTGGCCGCGCCGGTCCTCTTGGAGCAGGCCCTGGCTCTGGCTGAGCAGGCTGATGCCGTATTCGAAGAGACCGGTGGGCACCAACGGAGGGGCGCACAGGGAACCAGCCGTCATCACTCCCCCAGCATCGCCGCGCTGGCCGTCTCCTCCTCCCCATCTGATTCCCCGGGTGCCCCTCCATTGGTGCCCACTGGTCTCCTCGAATACAGCATCATTCAGAGCATCATACAGAGGCCCTGCTCAGCCAGAGCCAGGGCCTGCTCCAAGAGGATCGGTGCGGCCAGCATCATGTGGCGCTGCACCTCAGTCGGCACCAGGGCCCAGAGGAACGCCTGGAGTGCTATCTCCTGATGGGCCTCCTCCGGGAGAGTAGGGTAACCCTGGCAGGCTAAGTAGGCCACGTCTGCGGCGACTGGACCCAGTGCCTCTCCCGCTGGCAGCAGCGTTGGGCCAACCTTGCCCGGAGCAGTCCCGGCGCCTCCCCTCGCCTGCCAAAACGCCTCCGGAAGGCCGATGCCAACGCCGCGTAGTTGTACCGCTGGTCCCCGGCAGCGCCTGGCAGGGCTTCCCCTCCAGGACGGCGGCGAGGTGGCCCACCATCTCCACCTGAGACCAGCTGTTTGCCCAGGCTGCCATCTGGAACTGGGCCTCAAACATTTGCCATGGGATCTCCCCATTATAACGGCTCGGTCTCACCGGCGCAGCCTGGAGCAGGGGTGGTGGGCTGGACCCCGCTGGTCTGGCGTCTCTTTCCTGCCACATGGCCTAAGGCGACCAGGGAAAGGGCCCCCCTTCCGCTGAGTAGGTCACCGTGGGGCAGCCGTGATAAGGGCTGTGGCCACTGGCGGTGCTGAGGGGTCGTCCCGGCCCCTGGCGGCTGCTGCTCGCCCCCAAAAGGCGCTTTATGGGGTCACTCGGCTGCTGGGGGAACCGGCGCTTCTCTGAGTCCGACATCATCGGCCGTTCACTGTCCATCCTCCCGCTTCTGACACCAATGTAATGAATTTGGGTTAGTTGAGGACGAACACAGAGACTCAAACCTGTGGAGTTAAAAACTGCGCTTTATTTCTTCTACGTCACCACCCGCCAGCAACACTCCCGCACCCAGACGAGAGAGAAACACAAGACAAGACCGCGGGCCCGAGAGAGAGAGAGAGAGAGAGAGAGAGAGAGAGAGAGAGACCAAGGGGTGCGGAACCAGGGAACTATTTACATGGAAAACGGGCGATCTCCCCAGACTGTACGCCCGTTTCACTGTTACCTGGATACCTCTTGGGGGATATCCTCTATATCCTCTTGGGGGGAATATCCTCTTGGGGGATATTCTAACAACAAGTGATTATAAGACGATCTGTCAAAGTGCAATGAAACACAATATGCTGGACAGTATGCTTCTCAAACCACTTTACAGGGTAACAACAACAATTTTACAAGTCCTGGGAGGAAGAATATCATCAATATTAATAATAATAATAAATTTTATTTTAGATAGCGCCTTTAAAGGTGGCTTTTAAAAAAAAAAAATTAAATGCATTTGCACACAGAGCAGTGTTTACTTGAACATGGAGATGCCATACTGAATAATTCCTGCACACAACCATTGCAGCGGAATTCGCATCATTTGGCAGGGCTATGATTCATACAAGTGGTGGTGGATTTGGAGACAAAATGTATTTACATTGGGTTGCTGTAAGTGGAGCACTAATAAGCCCAAAGCTCTACTTATTATTTTAAAAAAGAATGCACCTGACAAGCTGGACAGTTTGCTTCTCAAAGCGCTTTACAGGATAACAACAACAATAACAGCAACAATTTACAAGTTCTGGGAGGAAAAATATGATAAATATTAATAATAATAATAATAAACTTTATTTTATATAGAGCCTTTAAAGGTGGCTCCTCAAAGCACTTTACAGGATAACAACCGATGAAACAACATTGGTTGGGGGTTGAAAAAACCTGTGAAACTGGTTTGTTCACAATTTACTGTAGACACAGAGTGTTACAGCAATGCATTAGCATGTTAAAGCGATTCCATTGAGGAGCCGGGCGCGATAATTGTTTTGTTCCTTGATATCTGATCTGCAAGGCCATTTGGCTGCAGCAGATGTGAATTCTGTCTGGCATTACCAGATTGTGAAAAAATAAAAGTATTTTAATCAAGATTCCCTTATAAAATTTACGTGAAACAAAACAAAAACTAAAAATAAGATACAATCTACAGACATTCACAACATAAACATATCTTAAAACATTTACATATATTGTTAAATTATTACTTTAAATATATACTTTAAGTTACTGAAACAGCAAGTTAATAAAATCGTTGCAATTTTGTTCTTGTTTGGAGGTGGGGATATTCTGACAACAACTGATTTAAAGACAATCTGTCAAAGTGCAATCAAATACAATAATTCCGCTGGGTGAACGTTCCGAGGTCAAATTCTTCCGCGACAGGGATACCTTTAAAGTGCAGACGACGGCACAGAAAATTTTTTCCCGCCCTCTCTTTAAAGCCCTGGCCAAAGACGAAGACAGTACGTACAGTTATAATTCAAACTGAATTAAAAACTACTCCTATTTGGCATTTTATTTATGGAGGCAGAAAAGCGCCCCCCCATCTCTGGGTGCCTGAGTTGTCGCCATCTTTAACCATTCCGTGTCTGAGTTGCAGCAGGTAGAGACACGTTCGAAAGAAAGTTCATCCCAGCTACAATACATTATTTTTAATATTTTTGTGGTAAGAGGGAGGAAAACATCAGTATTTACTGCTAGTAATTAGTGTATGATCTATAGTTGAAATCTGAGCCTAAATAAAAAGAAAAAGCATTTTCAGAGAGCAATTACGCTGTGTTTATGTAGAATAAGTGATTAGGTTTATGAGCAATCTAATTACTTATTCATTTAAAACGCTATATAAGATAAAGTTTATTATTAATTTGCTGGACAGAGTGGTGAACATTATTATGCAGAAGACAAAGATAACGATTTACATTAAAAGACATTTAATTAAACACGGGTTTGTGATTTAAATGGGAATGGGGGTGACGGGAACTCTTAATCTAAATAAAAATAAAATAAATAAAACAGGTTTCGATAGTTAATAACCACTTTTTATGCCCGAAACACGGTTGATTTTTCTTCCTCCTGATCAGTTTAGAAATCTGTGTACGCTGTAAGGTTTTTACTTCTTCTTCTCAGAGGGGTGTCAGATGGTGTCAGCCAATCACCATTCTGAAGCCCTACCGTAATCTCTGGTATAGGGAGAGCCCAGAATTCTGTCCCATAGTTTAGAAAGACAGATGAAAGAAACTTTTATTGATCCCGTGAGGGAAATAAAGTAAATCATTTTCATTTTAGGAAATTATTAAATGCTCGGTTATAAGCAAAGGAGATTGTCTGTTATAATGGACATAAAAACAAGAGTTTGCTGCGGCGTTATTGGAAACCCAAATTTAACAAAAAATCACTGGCATTATATCCTAGAAGACACAGACCGGGAGAATGCCAGCAGCGTAAAAGAAAATGCCTGATGAACTAGGGATTGGACAGTTTCCAAGTGCTTGTACAATCGATGGAAATGTTCAAATAAATGTGCAAAAGAAATAAACAAAATAATCATTTATTTCTTTATCATATTGGCTAGGTAATGCCCTCTCTTTGCTAGTTAGTGGCTGTGTTTCTGCGTTGGGTAGCAATGGGTGACTATGTTCTCAGGCGGAAGATGTAAACAGCTTAAATTAATATCGTTTATGACCTTCAGATGCGTTATACTCCTCTTCTTTTTAAGCTCAGCTACTAAAATTTCCCTTTAGTGGTAAAATTTCATATAAATATTCAATACTAAGCAGATTAAAATGTGCACAGTAAAGAGATTAAATTATTAAATCTTTTTACTACCGACTCGTGGTGCCCCTTTCGGTCATTTTGGCCAGCCAATCACTTACCACGGTGCCCTGTGGTGGCTTGTGGGTAGTTGCCCGTACCGCGGGTTTGTACCGTGCATTTTGAATGGCTGCATCTGTATAGAGGACAACTGATACACTACTTGCTTCACCTGTCACCTGTGGCAATTGTGATATATCCACAGTAACCAGGTCCCAGGCTCCGAACATTTACTATTGCTTTAGCTTTCTTTATTTTGCTCTTATATTTATTCTTCATTTCTGACATTCTAGCGGTAGTCCACAGCTTTTTTCTGTGGAGTACTGTGGTTGCAGTACAGATCTAGCCATTCAGAATGTGTGTTAAAACCCTGTAACCGCAAAGTATTTCACTAGCCAAAGACAATCAATAGGTGGCACTTGTGGTGCATTAGATGTCAGTGAAACAACTGCTTCATTTAATCTCTCTACTGTGCATATATCTAAAGGGAACTTTTGGTAGCGGAGCATAAAATAAGAGGAGCATAATGTCTCTGAACGTCATAGACAATATTAATTTAGGAATATAAATAAAGTGCCTTGCAAAGGTATTCAGAACCTTGACCAATTCTCTCATTTTACTGAATCACAAAACCTACACTGAAATTTTCTCTGATATTTTTATTTCAAAGCACTAAAGCATTAAGGCATTTACATTCCTAAATTAACCACAGCATTGTTACCTGATTCTGCCTCACGCTTTCATTTGAATGCTGAATTATGAGCAACTGCATTCGAGTGTCTAATTAATGTGAACGATTTTTAACACCACCTAGTAAACCTCACACTACTGAACAGCTCATTTCTCTGTCTTTCATTTCAAGCCAACGGTATATATTCAGCCAACTTGCCTGAAACCAATCTTTGAGCGCTTTCTCCTCTGTCTTTTCGTTTGTCAGTTTCTGTTTCTTCTGTCAATCTCCTCATCACCGTCATGGCATTTTTCAGATTCAGGGGTATTTTTTCTTGATAGTTTACCATCTCCTGAAGTAGACTTTCTTTTCCGCAAATGCTCCATTTTTGATCAAATTTTCTAGCTAGATTTTGAAGCTTTCACATTGAACTAATGATATTCTGAACCAAAATCAACCTGTTTTCTATCCCTATTTATCCGCATATAAATAACGCAAGATTTGCAACGCAACCACTCAAATAGTGTAACGTCACTGAATCATGCAGTAGTGCTGTGCAATGTTTTGGAAAAACTCAATCTGACAGAAAAAACATCTGGAATTATTTAGTCCAGTAGATAGCTTGCCAAAAAATGCATGCGGGAAACTCCTGCATTATAAATGCTGGATTTGCGGGAATCACTAAAATTGTGCGGCATACCCGCAATCCCGCACCGGAATTAATATAGCTGTTAGTATTACCTTATTCCATTTTCTTTGTAAACATCTTTATCAATTTCTTTGCTCAGAAAGAGCATGGGACTGATTTTTTTGTGCCAGTCAGATAGCACATTATCACCTCACATTAGGGGGAAAGGAAACTGGGTGTGAGCTTTTATTTCACTCCCCATCACTTTCCCCAACCCCCATCCCCCAGACAGACAAAAGTGATAAAGGGGATAAAAATTCATTCAAAAGGGTGCAGTGTGTTAACACAAACTCTGCAAACAGAGCTGCTCGTAGGAGCAAGGTGACTTTGTGCTTAATTAAATGAAAGCTACAGTACTGACACATTTTAAATTCTTCAAGGAAAAAAACTGGCTGTCAAAATCAGCTACTTTGCAAGCAGTGCAGGACTTCTGAAAAGTTACCCTTTTCTCTCATGCAAGCTTAACAAAGGTTTTATTTTTTAAACTTGGATGATATGCCTCAGGGACTCATTCATAGTCTTATTAAAACAAACCCCCCCCCTGGGTTTTGTTTCTTGACATTCCACACACGAGAATCCCATGAAGTCAGATATACAGATGCAGCCATTCAAAATGCACGGTACAACCCCGTACCACATGAAATTATCCACAGTTCATCGGGTTGTACAGCGGTACGTGATTTGGCTGGCCAAAATGACCAATACAGGCATTTGTTGTGCATTGGTTGTTAGCGAAACGATTTAATCATTTAATCTCCTTACTGTGCATGTTTTAATCCGCTTAATATTGAATATTTATATGGAATTTTAAAACTAAAGGGAAATTTTAGTAGCTGAGCATAAAAAGAAGAGGAGCATAACGCATTTTGAGAATCTGTATTTGGCTGTTATTGGTAGCACATAATAACTTTTCAAAAATACACACGAGTATTCCACTTTCTTCCTAATTATTTTAAGCATCAAAGTCTTTCATACGGTTACATACTGTGGTTATTTTGGAAAAGTTTTTATGTGCTCCTTCTGACTATATTAAGTTTATAAACTTCATAAAAAGTTAAAATGTTTTAACATTTCCTATACATATTTGCGCTCGTTATCACAGTAAAAAAAATGCATACTTTTTAGAATTTGAAGGAATATAATATGGAATCGTGTATCTAAAGAAATTAATAAAAATTTAATTATATTCATATAGCTCAAATGATCACAGTAGTACACTTTCTTTGTAAATGTCTGCATCAGTTTAACTCATTCACCCGTGACTGTGTGTGTGGTGTAATGGCTTAGCCATGTGCCTTGCATGCTGGAGGTTGGGGGTTCATACCCAGCTGTCACCTTGAGATTTCTTTTAACAAAAAAACATTTCTTTGAAAAACTAAAATAGCAAATATTATGGACACTATATTGACATTTTTTATATTTCTAAATATCACAACATGTTCGAAGCTAAGTGAATAAGTTGAATAATTTCAAACTGCTACTGTACCGCCACTACAGTATAGCTTATGGAAAAAAACATTTGTCCTGCATCAAAGTTTAACTCGTTCAGAGCGCCCTACATTACAATCTCCAAGTGCTTCATTTTGTCTATTGCTACAATATCGACAGCAATGAAGTTAAAAGGAACATGTCAAAATGTTTCCAAAATAACCAGTCAAAATAAACTTCAAAGTGAACGAGTTGAGGGATTTGATAATAGAGAAATCATAACAATTACCCTGTGTTGCTAGTCATGCATACCCAACTGTACTGTAATCCACTTTCTTTGTAAACATGTTTTATTTTTAATTTGACTCATTCACGCATGATGAACTGTGAGAGAGTGACAGTACATGTTTTTGGGAACACATTCGTTTTTGAGCAGGTAATTGCTCACTTCTGCTGCTACAGAGTGTTTCGGAATCTACATGCTCTCCCTGCATAGTTATCGACAATGAAAAGTCTCTGGAATAGGCATACTGTATAAATGATAAAGTGGAGGCTACGGAGAAAAAAAATAGCAACGGAAAGCAACTGGTTTGACATGTACAGTAAAAGTGACACCTGTGGCGCATCGAATGCATATCCTACAATGTGAGGGCATTTGCAAGGCTATTAAAAAAGGTTTATCGAGTTAACAGTCTGGGTGTGGCGAGTTTCGACTGTTTCTTGCCAGTCTTGGGTGAAATGAACCTTACTTTCATTGGAAGGTCCGCCTATTCTACTCATACATGAGAATATAGGGGGGAAGGAAAAGGGCCCGCTGTCACTTTTTACACCGACAGACAAAGTTATGTTGTGTTAACGGCCAGCAGCCATATCACCCTGCAACTCACAACTGGCAACCCACTGAAGCTAAGCAGGTGTGAGCCTGGTCAGTACCTGGATGGGAGACCTCCTGGGAAAAACTAAGGTTGCTGCTGGAAGAGGTGTTAGTGGGGCCAGCAGGGGATGCTCACCCTGTGGTCCATGTGGGTCCTAATGCCCCAGTATAGTGATGGGGACACTATACTGTAAACAGGCGCCGTCCTTCGGATGAGACGTAAAACCGAGGTCCTGACTCTCTGTGGTCATTAAAAATCCCAGGGCGCTTCTCGAAAAGAGTAGGGGTGTAACCCCGGTGTCCTGGCCAAATTTCCAATTGGCCCTTACCAATCATGGCCTCCTAATAATCCCCTTCTATGAATTGGCTACATTACTCTGCTCTCCTCCCCACTGATAGCTGATGTGTGGTGAGCGTTCTGGCGCACTATGGCTGCCGTCGCATCATCCAGGTGGATGCTGCACATTGGTGGAGGGGAGTCCCCATTACCTGTAAAGCGCTTTGAGTGGAGTGTCCAGAAAAGCGCTATATAAGTGTAAGCAATTATTAATTATTATTATTATTAACACAAACTCTGATTAACAGATCCACTTGTAAGAGCAAGGTGACTTTCTGCTATCTAGCCCATTTTTTACAGCTTTTAAAGTCACGCAATGTTTGAGTTAGGCAGAAATACATCATTGTATCTTATGTTTTATAAAATAAATAAAGGCAACCAGCAATCAAATGTCCTGTTTTTTCTTAACACTTGTTTTTCCATACTGTAGTTTGACTCTTTGTGTAAGCTGTGTTCTTTTTACTTAATTAAACATTTGAAACACTTTAATTTTGTAAACACAACACGCATTCCGTACAGAAAAAAAAATGTTTTCTACAGGTGTTAAGCAGATCAGCAGGTTGCTGACAAAATAGTGCACCGTCCACCACTGCCCAGTTATTTAACTTTAATATAAACAAGATCTAGTACCTGGTGCAGTTTTAAAAAACAAACTTATTTTGTATTAACTGAATCCCACATGTGAATTCATAAAGCCAAAATTACGTACTATCCCTACGTCTGCGAAATACCTGATAATCTACTGTAAACCTTTCAGTGCTTTATTTGTTTATATTCCAATCGCAGTGGGTGTGTGGGGAAAGGTTTAAACTGCAATTGCATTGTAGATCTGTATTCTTCACACCTGAAACATTGTTTTCTCTGAAAGCGTTTTCTTCTCTCTTTAGGTGATCTTTTGTTGACTATGTATGCTTACACAACTCCCCAGGTGAATTCTCATACTTGACCGAGAAAGCTTTAAAGAACTTTACATTTTTATCTTAGTAATAACAAATTGTAAATATGACGTTTACATTGGTGTTTTTATTCATTTTTCAGTTAAGCATATGGAGGAGTGTCAGCTGTCAAGGAGAGCACCCCCCTCCCTTTCCCCACGGACAGACTGACAAAGCAATTGGGAAGTGTTAACTATCCAGCAATTGCAAGCCATTGCAGCAGCCACAAATAAATAAAAAATAAACTTTTTTTCTCCTGATGGTAATTGTAACAGATTGTCACATTTCACATCCTTGCGAAACAATCATGACATTCTCATACAATCAAAGGTTTGATGTTTTTTTTATTTTGAAACCGTGATCTTGACATGCAGGTGTGAAGTAGAGTTAACAGCTTCAGATTTAAAAGGTCATGAATAATATCTTTCTTGTCGCATTAACATTGGAATGTTCTTACAAGTGTAAAAAGAGGCGATACACAACGTGTCCCCTCTATAACTCTTCAGTTTACAGAGAAATTCCGCCAGAGCCACACAACATTGTCCAATAATACTCTTCTTGTGTCTAATTTCTAGTTTAGCAGGATTTCCACGATAAGCACATTGTTTAATTGGGATGACATTACCCACGTCTGTATCACTGTACAACACAGGTTTGAGGCGGAGTGTCTCTTAATGAAACAGAGCACCTTCCAATACATATAACTACTGCATGATTTCTTTATCCGTTTCAGCTAAATGAGGGGAACTGAATCAGTCGGAAACTCGGAGTGGCAATTGTAAAAATAACCCTTTTTCCCTCCTTTGTTTAACTTAAAGAATTTCACGAAGAAATCCTTATTCACAAAACCATCACTTTATTTATCCAGATACACAAATTCATGCCAAAGCCAACAACAAGCTATAATAGTGAACTGTTTTTATGTATTCACTATATAAGAAACAAACCAAAAGTAATATTCTGATCACGCTTTGAACCATTGGGTGCAATGCTTTGTCCATTACCACTACAAGGACAATAAAAGTGTTTTAAAAAGAAACGGATGTCAAAATGTTTCTGAAATGTCCACCTTTGATATTTTAGCTGCTTAGTTACACAATTCCATATTCATATAACTATCAAGTAATGTTAAATCACTACAACATTTATCTTTTTAAAATAACAGCAAGTGGTGTTCTTACTATGTGTTCTTAGAAAAGGATAAAACATTATAACTTTTTTATGAAGTACACAATATAAGCTTAATAATGTTAGAACAAACACATTAAACCCAGAACCTACTAAGTTACCAAATTAAAGACTTTGATGTGTAAAATATTTATGAATAATTAAATTATTAAGGTGGAAGGTTGAGTACTTTTGTCCAACTGAGCAATCTAGCTTTATAAAATATACCCACTTTTTAATGTTTAATAATTAACATGCTGTTATACACAGTTTAAAATGATTAACAGTCTAAAAAGTATACAAATTAAATTCTTAATTGGAAAAAATTTTCCCTCTGCAGTGACAAGGATTCAGAACCGTGCATTTTCTGGCAATAGCTCAAATGCTACACGTCTCATGTTAATAAAGCTTAACATGAGACGTTAAGCTTTATTAGCTCCACCTGGTGGTTTTACAAGGTGCTTCTGGATACTATTATATTAATTCAATTAAAATGCGGTATGATGAGCCACACCTACCGCATTGCAATGCAGCATAATCCACGACTTTTGAATGGCTGGATCTATACCGAAACAGTAGCATACATGTCAATTATGCTGTGTGATCATGTACTATATATACCGCATAGAATTACATACATACAGTATAGATGGGAAGCAAACCATCAGTATTTACTGCTTGTAATTATATACAGTATATACAGTATGGTTTTAAAACCACTATGTACAGTATGTGTGAAATATTTTTCCTAATCAAATATTAGTTAAATTGCCTATTTCTTGTTGCTGAAATTTGCATTAAGACAAAATATAGATTTTCTTAACGTGGATGTAAACCTGAAAGAGGTACATCACATTCACAACAAGCTAAAATAATAAACTAGTTTTATACATGCGGCCGTGTAAAAATATAGCCAAAAGGAACGCTCTGATGGGGATTTGAACTGCGTTCCTCAGAATATTAACCACTTGTCTTAACCACTATGCTGTGTGTACTTTGTATTTTTTATATTTAGCTACAGATGCAGCCATTCAAAATGGGTGGGGTATTTTGCAGTATCACGCAGTATCACGGGGTAAATCGTGTCATTTGACGTCATGCCGGAAAGTATCCGGAATCACCTTGTAAAACCGCCAGGAGGAGCCAATAAAGCTTAATCTCTCATGTACAGCATTTGAGCTTTTAAATTTAAACTGTGTATTACAGCACGTTAATCATCAGTCATTAAAAAGTTGGGATATTTTATGAAAGCAAGATTGCTCAGTTGGACAAAAGTACACAACCTACCTTTATCAGAAATATTTATGCATCAAAGCCTTTACTGAAGATATTACTAATAGTATTAATAATGAATGACTTTGGACAAGCTGTAAACTCAAAGTATAATTTCTTTAGCACATTTGTACAAGCACTTGGAATCTGTCCAAGCGCTACTTTGTCAGGCATTTTCTTTTACTGCAACGGACATATAAACTCGCTTGCTTTTAACAGAGCATTTCATAATTTCTAACTACGAAAATTATTTAAACTGCGACAGTTATCATTCAACCAGAGCTCAAAATATCACAAGGATCCTCAAGAGCACAGCAAAGACTGTATTAAAAGATACTTGTATCAGATACATGAGAATCCAGGCTTTTTTATCAACGCTTTCTTTTCCGTATACCAGATATTATGGAACCACTTCAGAAGGGTGTCAGCCAGTCAGATTCCAGGAATCGGTACTTTAAAGAAAAAATACACACCGGTATTCCATTTCTCCCTAAACATTTTAAGCATCGAAGTCTTTAACTAACCTGTGAAATAGCGTGTAAAAAAGTGGTAGTTTAAAGCTTTTCTGCTAATATAATATGGAATCGCGTATCTAATGAAATTAATAACAATATGATTATATTCATGTACTGCGACAGGGCTGTGTAGGGCTGTTTCGCCTCTCTCTTCATGCGACTTCCCTAGTAGCCCACTGGTCTACATGCCTGATTACTAAGCTACAGGTTGTGTTCAAATCCAGATGGCGCTGTGACTTTTCTTTAAACAAACATTTCTTCGAAAAAATAGAATAGCAATATTATGGACAATCAATTGACTTTTATATTTCTAAATATCACAACATAAACGAATTTAAGTCTTTTTTGATAACAATGAATAGTCACCTTCTTCCCTTCTGACAACAGTCCCTGCTTCTGCTTCCTGCTTCTATTGTGTGTGTGTGTGTGGGGGGGGGATCCCTTTAGATCTCCCTTCAGATTTAAAAGGTTATGAATCATATCTTCGGTGTCGCATCTTACCAGTGCAGCTGATCTTTTTCTGCCTGGGTCAACTATCACAAAGCTTTAGAGAACCTAACATTTCTATTATCAACAAATTGTAAATACGACGTTTACATTGGCGTTATTAATTTTTCACATGGGTGTATGGAGGATTGTCAGCTGTCACTGACAGTGGACCCCCCACTGTCACACGATCTTTTAAATTTTTATAGAGAAATGGAGGCTGTACAGTATGCGTTACAATATAAACATTTATATTGATTTAAATCGCATTTTGATTTAAATCGCAAACGCGTGTTTAATTATATGTTTTTTTTAATCATAATCAGACAAATGCAACATTAATTGATACAGTGTCTTTGTCTTCTAAGTATCTTAATAAACTTTCAGCATAGCTTTCTCCCCGTTTAGATTTATTTTTCTTGGTATTTTGGGATCAAACGTGGAAGGATTAGATTGTAATCGTTTTTATTTTTTAAATACGTTTTAGAAAAGTATAATCTATACTAAAAAGCTGTACACCACTATACAGATACATATTGTAATACTTTCAGGTTTGGATAGGGCGGACACAAGAACTCAGACTTGCGGAGTTAAAGCAAGTTAAAGCCTTTATTTTTCTTCTCCGTCACCACCTGCTACCCTGGCTCTCCCGCGCCCCCGCCCGCCAACAGCGCGAGCCAACACACCGCCCACGCGCCCGAGAGATAGAGAGAAAAGAGAGAGAAAGACCCAGGGGTGAAGAAGGAAACGGATACTTCCCCCGACTGTACGCCCGCTTCACTGTGGGACAGCCGCACTGGTCGGCGGCCTTCCTAGCGGCCCTGACCACTTTCACTCCTGTCCTGGTCTTCCCCACGCACCCCAGCCGGGCGCTATTCAGCCTCTGCCCGGGGCGAATGTATATTTAGATATTTAGACCCGGCGCGGCACCGAGAGAGCGTCTGCATTTATAACTTAGTTTTTAAAATTAGTCAAGCAATATGAAGCATCTCCTTTTACTTTTAAGTCCCTTAATTATCATTGAGCACAGCTTTCTCACCACTTAGATTTCTTTTTGATACCATCCATACACAAAGCAGAAACTTCTTGTATTTTCCGATGACATACAAGTGGAAAGATTACAGATTTTAATCATCTTTAATTGTGTTACGTTATACGTTTTAGGAACGTTTCATCTATACAAACACCACAAAACTATGCTCGATTGTATTTCTGAATATTATGTTGAACCTACAGTAGTTCACTATTTTAAATACATCTAATTAAGAAAGTTAGGTGTAAGCACTTTAGATCTTTTTTTCGGAACCAGGGAAAATCTGATCACGTTTCTCTATAACAATAATAAAAAAAACCTTTAAAAGTGTCATCTCAAAGCAATACAGTAGATGTAAACCACAGATTACAAAGTAAATACCCAGACAAACGCAAACGTGTTTTTAATAAAATGCTTTCATTCGTTCAGCAGAGAGAGCGTAAAACCTGGGCGTAACAGCTGTTCCTTTTTCTGATCACTCGATCTCTGGATACACGTCTCACCTGTCCTGTTCTTTGTTTTCCTAATTTGCTGATTATGCCTGCTGCGATCCACTCCTGCCCTCACACCTAAAGAAGACTATTTTAAATTTCTTTGCGCAGTCCATTGTGCAATTAACCCTTGTATGTGCTGTCCTTAAGGTGATATCACATAAAGGTGATATGTAATATCATGTTTTTTATTATTGTTATAGAGAAACATGATCAGATTTTCCCCGGTTCAGAAAAAAAAGATCTAAAGTATACTAGTTTGTCACTAGTATACTTTTAATACAGTCTTTGCTGTGCTCTTGAGGATCCTTGTGATATTTCGAGCTCTGGTTGAATGTGGCAGTTTAAATAATTTTCGTAGTTAGAAATTATGAAAAGCTCTTTTAAAAAGAAAATGCCTGACAAAGTAGGGCTTGGACAGATTCCAAGTGCATTTTTGCAATTTACGTTGCACTGTGCATTGTGCTGCTGTAATACAGCTTAAAATAATTAAAAGTCTAAACAGTATCAGCTTTATTTATGGGTTGCAATTTAGAAAAAGTCAAAAACCGCACTCAAAATGCAATTTAGAGCTTTCTGGCAAGAGGAGACACCCAAATTAATAATGTAACATGCCACTGTTTGTGCATGAACAAGGTTATACTGCTATTTCCTTAGATATGTGATTAAAAAAAAAACAGCGGAACCGGGCATCCATACGAATCAAGTAATAGGTTTATTCCATGCTGAAAAAAAGAAGAAAGAAAACACATTCCAAAAGAATCAGCGCTTTTATATATTGCCTTTAAAGGTGGCTTCTCAAAACGCTTTACAGGATAAAAACAACAACAACAACAACAATATTGTATTTCATTGCACTTTGACAGATCGTCCTTAAATCAATTGTTGACTCTTCTCTCTTTACTACTTGTGAAGTGACTGAGCTCCACTCTGTACCACACAATGATCACCCCAGAGTCTCTGCCCCGAGTGATTTGGGTTTTTTTTTGACAGAGGGCAAAAAACTCTCTCTCTCGCTTGCCCCCCCCCCCCCTGTGTATTGTCTGTTTTTTTGTGCTGTCCTTTGACAAAACAAGGCTCGCCAGATAATGTGAATCGAAACCTGTTTTTCTAGCTTTTAAAGTCGTACGATGTGTAAGCAGGAACACATCATTATATCTTACATATGAAAAATACATAATATAGCTCCCAAACAAACGCAAACATGTTTTTAATAAAATGCTTTTATTCACTCATAATCTGACAATTTCAGGAAGACTAAGGGAATTGTCATCTGTTGGTGAAGCTCTGTGAGCTCAGTGACTTTGAGACCACTTGTTATCCCAGGTTGTTTGAATCGCCACAATTCAAAGAGAGAAAAAAGAGCTGACTGACAAGATTTAAGATGTGGCTGTCAATGTTGGATTAAAAAAAACACATTGCCCGACGTTAGTTGTATTGCTTGAAAAATAATTTTATTTCGAGAGACTGGATAAGTAATTCAAGTGTTTTTTTAACTTCCTGAAAAACAAGTAATATTTTAACTATATGTGCAAACGTTTTATGATATGTCGCTGTTGTGAATGTCTGTGGAGTGTATCTTATTTGCCTGTCTGTCCTGGCTGTGCTCTCTCGCCCCCCCTCTCTCTCAATTCAATTCAATTCAAGGTGTTTTATTAGCTTGACAGATGGGTACAATCAGTGTTGGGTATTTACTTTGCTTTGAGATGCCACTTTTAAAGGTGATATATAAAATCAAGGCTTTAACTTGCTTTAACTCCGCAAGTCTGAGTTCTCGTGTCTGTCCTATCCTAACCCGAAAGTATTACAATATGTATCTTTATAGCAGGTGGTGTACAGCTTTTTAGTATAGATTACACTTTTCTAAAATGTATTTAAAAAATAAAAACCATTACAATCTAATCTTTCCACGTTTGATCCCAAGATCCCAAGAAAAATAAACCTAAACGGGGAGAAAGCTATGCTGAAAGTTTATTAAGATACTAAGAAGACAAAGATATCAATTTATGTTGCATTTATCTGATTGTGAATCAAAAAACACATATATTTAAACCCATGTTTGCGATTTAAATCAAAACGCGATTTAAATCAATATAAATGTTTATATTGTAACGCATAGGTGACTATTCATTGTTATTAAAATGACTTAAATTCGGGGAAACCCAGGGAAAAGTTTTATTTTTTAAAAGAAATGTTTGTTAAAAAAAAAAAGTCATGGCTTCAGCTTCATTCGAACACTCACCATGTGACGTGGGAGTCAGGAACCTAACCCACAGCGCCACCGGCAAGGTCACATGCAGAGTGCTGAAAAAGCACTACAGAAACATCAACAGACAATGTACAGCGTGTACTATTCTTGTGTTGCGGTACATGAATATAATTATATCGTTATTAATTTCTTTAGATACGCGATTCCATATTATATTACCCTATAATCAAATTCTAAAAGTATGCTTGTTGACTCCGGTATCACGTTAGTTAAAGACTTCGATGATTACAGTATGCTCCTATTCTTTTTATGCTCAGCTACTAAGATTTCCCTTCAGTGGTAAAATTCCATATAAATATTCAATACTAAAACAGGCACAGTAAAGACATTTACTGTAAATCTTTCTACGACCGACCAACGGACCACGAGTGCCCCTGTCGGTCAACCAATCACCTACCGCGTCACGATGTGCGAGACCGTAGCCAATTACCTCCGATACGTGTCTGTACAGCGCACTTTGAATGGCTGCATCTGTACCACTACCATCTACTGTATGTACATTAGGTATATATTATGTATGAGACTGTATGGTTGAAACAAAGTTAGTTACATTATCCTGATTACTTGTTGAAATTTGCATGAAGGCACGATATAGATAATCTCTATAAAATTAGTGCCTGAGCATAAAAAGAATAGGAGCATACTGCAACGCGTGTGAAGGCCATAAACGATATTAATTTTGGAACATAAACATACAGTATATGGCTGGTCTCGGTACTTTAAAGAAAACATACACGAAACATGGTTTCATTATGACCAGAATTGGTCTTGAGATATTTTTAACTTGATTTACAGTATTTGAGAGGTATGTCTTGACACCGATACTACGTAAATACTGCTCACGTATATGTTTCTAGGTTTATATTTTGCATTTCATACGGTCAAATTACTTTTGAGCAACTGATAAGAAGCGCGAAACGGTATGCCCAGGGCATTTTAGTTTCGTTTTGTGCGGGGACACTGCTTTAACTATATCGCCATAGATTGATTAGAGATATCAAGTACGTACAAGTCATTTTTTAAATGTTGTAGTTCGTCTTGTAAAAATGTTACGAGTACATCATCTGTCAATAATTACACAGGTTCTGTTTCCATATTGCGGATTTTGGTTACGTAATATTATTTTCTAATTTCACGTTGTGAATATATGATTTGGGCAAACAGAGCCGCAAAGACGTACATTATGGGTTGTTGTTTTTTTTTGCAGTTTTATCTAGAACAAGCGATGCTTAAACCTTTGTCTGATTCTTGTGAAACTATCCACACGACAGTTACCTAGGAGTTGACGTCAGTGATGTCACTGATGGGATGTTTCTAAAAATCCATCCACTGAAAAACGTCTTCTCCAGTTGTCCTGCATATGTATTCGCTAATGAAGCTGTGTGTTCTGAGCCTGGTTCTCTACATTTCTGCATGAACCAGCTTAGAGGGCTAAAGACAGCTTGTGTTTAAATTGAGTGTAAGGTAATTTATGCTTCTAAAGTCATGGTCAGCATTTATTATTGTACTGTGCTGTAAACTTGTTCTGTGCCTAATTACATTATTTTATAGCTTTATCAAATCTGTACATTGTCTGTCGATAATGTTTCTGTAGTGCTTTTTCAGCACTTAGCATGTGACCGCGCCGGTGGCGCTGTGTGTTAGGTTCCTGACTCCCATGTCACACGGTCTGTGATCGAATCCCATGTAACTATGACTTTATTTTTTAACAAACATTTCTTTGAAAAAATTAAACGTTTCCCTTGGTCAGAGATTAAATAAAACCTCACTCGCACCAAACAAATTTATATTTCTAAATATCACACCATGATCGAATGTAAGTCTTTTTAATAACAATGAATAGTCACCTATGCGTTACAAAATAAACATTTATATTGATTTGAATCGCATTTTGATTTAAATCGTAAACGCTTGTTTAAATATATGTGTTTAAAGGCGATATACTGTATAAAAGCGCTGATTCTTATGGAATGTGTTCCGCCGGGGATTCAAAAATTATTATTTTTTTTAATCGAGTATCTAAGGAAAATTGCAGTATAACTTTGTTCATGCACAAACAGTGGCATGTTACATTATTAATTTGGGTGTCTCCTCTTGCCAGAAAGCTCTAAATTGCATTTTGAGTGCGGTTTTTGACTTTTTCTAAATTGCAACCCATAAATAAAGCTGATACAGTTTAGACTTACAGTATTCTAAACTGTATTACAGCAACACATTGGACATTGCAACGTAAATTGCAAAAATGCACTTGGAATCTGTCCAAGCCCTACTACGAAAATTATTTAAACTGCGACACTTATCATTCATCTTTAAATAAACTTTATTTTATATTGCGTTTTAAGCGAATATGTAATTAGATTATTCATAAACCTAATCACTTTTTCTACATAAACACAGCGTGATTGCTCTCTGAAAATGCTTTTCCTTTATATTTAGGCTCAGATTTCAACTATAGATCGTATTATTATAAACTTTCTTGGAGAAATGTCTTTTATGTAAACCATGTTTGCTATTAATTCATTTAGGGCTAGAATACGTTCATTGTCTTCCAATCGAGTCGAGTTGACATTGGAAGCTTGCCACGCCCAGACTGTCACACCAACGCATAAGCATGTTAAAGCGATTTCATTGAGGAGCCTAGCTTTCTTAACTAGGAAGTACTGTACTTCCTACTTTGAAAATACCTGTGAAACCAGTTTAATTCGTCACAGCCAGCACTCCCGCAGAGAGGGGGGTTGTACTCGTTAATGTTCGATGACATACAAGTGGAAAGATTACAGATTTTAATCGTCTTTTTTCTGAACCAGGGAAAATCTGATCAGGTTCAGAAAAGGTTGTTTTGAGTGAACGAAGATATTACTAATAGTATTAATAATGAATGACCTTGGACAAGCTGTAAGTGTAAACTCAAAGTATTGCCCTGGTCCACATTCTTTTTTTCATTGACTGTCTTTGTAAAAGTAACACCACAGCATTTCGCAATCACGCATTTGTTTCTAATCATGCAAAGTACAGTAATTTGAGAATCGATTCACCATGCCTTTCACATGCTCATAAAAGAGATTGATTTAGGAACATAAACATATTACCGTATGCAAACTGTACTGTATACAGTATGTATATGTATATTTAATGTTTTACCTGTGCCCGTTTAAGTATTGAATATTTATATGGAATTTTACCACTGAAGGGAAATCTTAGTGCCTGAGCATAAAAAGAATAGGAGCATACTGCAATGCGTGTGAAGTCCATAAACGATATTAATTTTGGAACTTAAACATACAGTATATGGCTGGTCTCGATACTTTAAAGAAAACATACACACCAGTATTCCATTTCTCCCTAAACATTTTAAGCATCGAAGTCTTTAACTAACGTGATACCGAAGTCAACAAGCATACTTTTAGATTTGATTAAAAGGGAATATAACATGGAATCGCGTATCTAAAGAAATTAATAACGATATAATTATATTCATGTTGCAAAAAAACTGCAACGGACATAAAAACTCCCTTGCTTTTAACAGAGCGTTCCATAATTTCTAACTACGAAAATTATTTAAACTGCGACACTTATCATTCAACCAGAGCTCGACATATCACAAGGATCCTCTAGAGCACAGCAAAGACTGTATTAAAAGAATCGCGTATCTAAAGAAATTAATAAGATATAATTATATTCGTGGACTGCGACAGGGCTGTGTAAGGCTGTTTCACCTCTCTCTTCATGTGACTCTATTCAAAAGCCATTTAGCAAAGAGGGGATGAGAAGAGTGACAAACTAGTATACAGTACTTTAGATCTTTTTTTCTGAACCGGGGAAAATCTGATCATGTTTCTCTATAACAATAATAAAAAACATTGCCACACCCGGACCGTTAAACCAACGCATTAGCACGTCAAAGCCCATTGAGGAGCCGGGCGCAATAGTTGTTTTGTCCCTTGATTTACTGATCTGCATTAATTACAGAAATCGAGTTCCTGCTCTTTGCAGACGACCTGGTCCTGCTGTCGCCCACAAAACAGAGGCTGGGGCAGAACCTGGCACTGCTGGAGCAGCACTGTCAGACCTGAGCGCTGACAGTCAATCTGGACAAGACCAGATTTATGGTTTTCCAGAAAAAAAGCCAGACCTCTAATCGTCGGATTATGAACAAATAAAAGCATCTTATTAAAAACACGTTTGCGTTTGTTTGGGAGCTATATTATGTATTTTTCATATGTAAGATATAATGATGTGTTCCCGCTTACACATCGCACGACTTTAAAAGCTAGAAAAACAGGTTTCGATTCACATTATCTGGTGAGCCTTGTTTTGTCAAAGGACAGCACAAAAAAAAACAGACATTGTGTGGTACAGAACGGAGCTCAGTCAATTCAAACAAGTTCAGCGCTGATTCAGTTTCAAAAAAACTGCAACGGACATAAAAACTCCCTTACTTTTAACAGAGCGTTTCATAATTGCCAACTACGAAATGTATTTAAACTGCGACACTTATCATTCAACCAGAGCTCGAAATATCACAAGGATCCTCTAGAGCACAGCAAAGACTGTATTAAAAGTATACTAGTGACAAACTAGTATACTTTAAATCTTTTTTTCTGAACCGGGGAAAATCTGATCATGTTTCTCTATAACATAATAAAAAACATTATTTTACATAACACCTTTATGTGATATCACCTTAAGGACAGCACATACAAGGGTTAATTGCACAATGGACCGCGCAAAGAAATTTAAAATAGTCTTCTTTAGGTGTGAGGGCCAGGAGTGGATCGCAGCAGGCATAATCAGCAAATTAGGAAAACAAAGAACAGGACAGGTGAGACGTTTATCCAAAGAGCGAGTGATCAGAAAAAGGAACAGCTGTTACGCCCAGGTTTTACGCTCTCTCTGCTGAACGAATGAAAGCATTTTATTAAAAACGCGTTTGCGTTTGTCTGGGTATTTACTTTGTAATCTGTGGTTTACATCTACTGTATTGCTTTGAGATGCCACTTTTAAAGTTGATATGTAAAATAAAGTTTTTTATTATTGTAATAGAGAAACATGATCAGATTTTCCCTGGTTCAGAAAAAAGACGATTAAAATATGTAATCTTTCCACTTGTATGTCATCGGAAAATACAAGAAGTTTCTGCTTTGTGTAAGGATGGTATCAAAAAGTAATCTAAGTGGTGAGAAAGCTGTGCTCCTCAAAGCGCTTTACTGTATAAAAACAACAGCAATAGTGTTAAGCTGGGCAAACGATTTTTTTTATAGAAATACAAAATGAGATATAATGATGTGTTCCGGCTAAGACATTAACGAGTACAACCCCCCTCTCTGCGGGAGTGCTGGCTGTGACGAATTAAACCGGTTTCACAGGTATTTTTAAAGTAGAAAGGGGCGAGATTTCCAGCGAAAGACACCTTTTTCAAGCATTTTCAGAGAGCAATCACGTTGTGTTTATGTAGAAAAAGCGATTAGGTTTATGAGCAATCTAATTACTTATTCGTTTAAAACGCTATATAAAATAAAGTTTATTATTAATTTGCTGGACATAGTGGTGAACATTATTATGGATAAGACAAAGATAATGATCCTGATCAGTTTAGAAATCTGTGTACGCTGTAAGGTTTTTACTTCTTAAACTTTTAAAATACACGTTTAAATAGAAAGAAATCATCTTTCTGGTACAGTATGTACAGTATAGCAAACCAGCACATCTTTTTTCTCCAATCAGAGGGGTTAGACGCTCGGTTAAAAGCAAAGGAGATTGTCTGTTATAGTGGACATAAAAACAAGAGTTCGCTGGCATTATATCCTAGAAGACACAGATCGGCACCAGACCAGGAGAATGCCCGCAGCGTAAAAGAAAATGCCTTATGAAGTAGGGATTGGACAGTTTCCAAGTGCTTGTACAATCGATGGAAATGTTCAAATAAATGTGCAAAAGAAATAAACAAAATAATCATTTATTTCTTTATCATATTGGCTAGCTAATGTCCTCTCTTTGCTAGTTAGTGGCTGTGTTTCTGCGTTGGGTAGCAACGGGTGACTGTTCTCAGGAGGAAGATGTAAACAGCTTAATTTTCATGTTAAATAATTTTTTAAAATTAAAATTCATTCCATACAGCAATCGCATATTTGGGTACCGTTTCATAAAACTTTCATGTTATAAATGTTTAGGGAGAAATGGAAGACTGATAATGGAATGGAATGGAATGAATGATAAGTGTCGCAGTTTAAATAAGTTTCGTAGTTAGAAATTATGAAACGCTCTGTTAAAAGCAAGGGAGTTTTTATGTCCGTTGCAGTAAAAGAAAATGCCTGACAAAGTAGGGCTTGGACAGATTCCAAGTGCATTTTTGCAGTTTACATTGCATTGTCCATTGTGCTGCTGTAATACAGTTTAAAATAAGTCTAAACTGTATCAGCTTTATTTATGGGTTGCAATTTAGAAAAAGTAAAAAACCGCACTCAAAATGCAATTTAGAGCTTTCTGGCAAGAGGAGACACCCAAATTAATAATGTAACATGCCACTGTTTGTGCATGAACAACGTTATACTGCTATTTCCTTAGATACGTGATTAAAAAATAAATAAATTTTTGAATCCCCGCCGAACACATTCCATAAGATTCAGCGCTTTTATATATCGCCTTTAAAGGTGGCTTCTCAAAACGCTTTACAGGATAAAAACAACAATAACAGCAACAAAAACAATATTGTATTTCATCGCACTTTGAAAACCAAGTAATAACTTAACTATATGTGCAAACATTTTATGATATGTCACTGTTGTGAATGTCTGTGGAGTGTATCTTATTTGCCTGTCTGTCTTGGCTCTCTCGCTCGCCCTCCCCCCTCTCTCCCTCAATTCGATTCAATTCAAGGTGCTTTATTAGCATGACAGATGGGTACAATCGGTGTTGGGTATTTACTTTGCTTTGAGATTCCACTTTTCAAGGTGATATATAAAATCAAGGCTTTAACTCCGCAATGTATTTAAAAAATAAAAACGATTACAATCTAATCTTTCCACGTTTGATCCCAAGAAAAATAAATCTAAATGGGGAGAAAGCTATGCTGAAAGTTTATTAAGATACTTAGAAGACAAAGATATCAATTTATGTTGCATTTGTCTGATTGTGAATCAAAAAACACATACAGATGCAGCCATTCAAAATGGGTGAGGTATTTCACGGCATACCGCGACACGCCCACCGGGGTATCACGCGGTATCACGTGTGTCACGTGACTAGCTATCCGGCGTCGCCTTGTAAAACCGCCAGGGGGAGCTTAACCTCTCATGTACAGCATTCGAGCCTTTAATTTTGAACTGTGTATTACAGCATGTTAATCATCAGTCATTCAAATGTTGGTATATTTTATGAAAGCAAGATTGCTCAGTTGGACAAAAGTACACAACCTACCTTTATCAGAAATATTTATGCATCAAAGCCTTTACTGAAGATATTACTAACAGTATTAATAATGGATGACTTTGGACAAGCTGTATACTCAAAGTATAATTTCTTTAGCACATTTGTACAAGCACTTGGAATCTGTCCAAGCCATACTTTGTCAGGCATTTTGTTTTACTTCAATGGGCATAAAAACTTCCTTGCTTTTAACAGGGCGTTTCATAATTTCTAACTACGAAAATGATTTAAAATGCGACACCTATCATGAAAAGAAAAAAATACACACCAGTATTCCATTTCTCCCTAAACATTGTAAGCTTCGAAGTCTTTAACTAACGTGATACCGGAGTCAACAAGCATACTTTTAGAATTTGATTAAAAGGGAATATAAAATGGAATCGCGTACCTCAAGAATTTAATAATGGTATGATTATATCCGTGTACTGCGGCAGGGCTGTTTCGCCTGCCTGCTTATGCGAGCTGTCTTGTAGCCTACTGGTCTAGGTGCGTGACTACCAACTGGCAGGTTGTGTGTTCGAATCCAGCTGGTGCTGGACCTTTTCAGTTTTATTTATTTATTTTTTAATCGCGTAACATAAACATATTACCGTATGCAACCTGTACTGTATACAATATGTATATGTATATTTAATGTCTTAACTGTGCCCGTTTAAGTATTGAATATTCATATCTAATTTTACCACTGAAGGGAAATCTTAACATAAACATACAGTATATGGCTGGTCTCGGTACTTTAAAGAAAAAAATACACACCAGTATTCCATTTCTCCCTAAACATTGTAAGCTTCGAATGAAACCACTAAATAAAGACATAAATATAGAAATCTTAAGATTTGTTTTATTTAATGTTGGTAGCAGGATGAACTGTCAGAGTGTATATTTTGTCGCAAAGTTGCTACAAGATGTTAACAGTGAAAAAGGTATTTAGAAATGAGTTATTTCAAGATGAAAAAGAAAACATACACGAAACATGGTTTCATTACGACCAGAATCGGTCTTGAGATATTTTTAACATGATTTACAGTATTTGAGAGGTATGTCTTAACACCGATACTACAGTGCTTAAGTACTGCTCACGTATATGTTTCTAGGTTTATATTATGCATTTCATACGGTCAAATTACTTTTGAGCAACTAATAAGAAGCGCTAAACGGTATGCGTTTTAGTTTCGTTTTGTGCTGGAACCCGTGGATTGATTAGAGATATCAAGTACATACAAGTCCTTTTTTAAATGTTGTAGTTCGTCTTGAAAAAATGTTACGAGTACATCATCTATCAACAATTAGGTTCTGTTTCCATATTGCGGATTTTGGTTAGGTACAGTATTATCAAATCCAGTGGCGCTGTGTGTTACTTTACTGAGTCCCAATCTGTGATTGAAACCTGTAAAACCGGTTTAATTCGTCACAGCCAGCACTCTTCAGGTGTGAGGGTCTTCTGCTCAGAATGAAACGCTAAAATGTTTGTGTATATTCTAATGGTAGTGGGGGCAGGGTGTGTGGGAACAGGTTTGTTCTTCACACCTGAAACATTTTCTCTGAAAGGATTTTCTTCGCAGTTTAACCGATTTTGTTACAGCATGTTACAGTTTACTATTATTAACCATATTAATTTTAAGTGCTTAATGTAAAATCTTGTAAAAATATATTTTCATTGTTCAAATATACATTAATATACATTAAGTCTGACTATCATATAATAAGTTAAATACAAAACTAAAGAAAAAATACGGTTAAATATAATTCAAAATATTTTGCTAACAATGTTAACTGTTTATGAATAATAAAATGTATTAACTAAGGAGTAGGATGGCACAGTTGTTAGTATGTTTTTTGTTTTGTTTCTTTTTCATAAATACAACAGTAGTACCTGATGTCTCAGTGGCTTTCAAAATTAAATTATGCATGCAAACCTGTGAACTAGAAAGATAACTAAGATTTTAATACTAATTAAATGACCGCGGGCACTTCCCACCCCCTCTACATTCTCAGAGTAGAACAGACTAACCTTCTAATGAAAGACGGTCCACCCCCCACGGACAGGAAAAGTGCCCACAGGCACTTAAACTTAATATGGTCAGTAACGGTAAACAGTAACATGGTAAGAAGGAGCACGTACAAACGTTTTCGAAATAACCACATGTAAGACTCTGATCCTAAAAATGGGATTTCTATATGTCTTTATTTAGTGTTTACATTAGTGACAAAGGCTAAACTTTTAGCTTCAGTAACGTGTACATATCTCCCCTTTTTATAAAACGACTTGGTTGAAAACTGTTCCAGAGCCACTGTTGTTTCATCAGTGAAAAGTACATCATGAAATGCCTCTCCCTGTTCAATCCACTGGAAAAAAGAAAAGGAGCATAAAGCTTCTGATGGTCATAAACGATATTCATTTAGGAGCAGCATCAGAGGTATGTTTTTAACTGCACTGCATTGGAGAGAATACCATAGTGTGTTTTTTTTTTTACTCCCTGGCGGAAACTGGCTTCCAGAAGAATCAGTATGGCTCAGAGATTAAATAAAACTTCACAGACATTAACGAAGAGCATAACGCGTGTACTGTATACACTGCAAGTACAACCCAACTCTCTGCAGGAGTGCTGGCTGTGACGAATTGAACCGGTTTCACGGGTATTTTCAAAGTAGGAGGCGAGATTTCCAGCGAAAGACACCCCCCCCCCTCAAAAACCCAGTAAATACAGTACTTACTAGTTAAAGGCTAGGCTCCCGACTACGGCGAAAGGAACCCTTCTTTCATTAGAAGACAATGAACATATTTTAGCCCTGAATGAATTAATAGCAAACATGGTTTACATATAAGACATTTTTCCAAGAAAGTTTAGCCTTTGTCACTAATGAAACCACTAAATAAAGACATAAATAGAAAAATCTTAAGATTTTTAAAATACATGACTTTGCTAAAATTTATTTGAAAATAAAAACAATTACAACCGCCAGGGGAGAGAGAGAACAGGGGAGGGATGTTGGTTTTGCATAAGGGGCGGGGCTATGGACATTAGGTATGTTTGGGAATGTGTAGTTACATGTTCTGGCTGTTTGTGAATTATCGTTGTTGAGTATGGAGTGTTGAGGTATTGATTTTGTGTAATGCTTTATGTTGAAAATTGAGGTGGATTTTGTTTATGATAAACAGGATAAACTGGGATGGGAGGAAGGTTTGGTTTTGCATAAGGGGCGGGATTATGATAATTGGAGGACTTTGCGAGTGTAAAATGGTTTGATTATTTGATTTTGTATTGTGGTTGTTATCTATGTTTTTGGTTGGTATTATGTTTATATGGTTGTTTTTGTTGGTTGGTTGTTATTATGGTTATTAATAATACGATCTATAGTTGAAATCTGAGCCTAAATAAAAAGAAAAAGCAAGTGATTAGGTTTATGAGCAATCTAATTACTTATTCGTTTAAAAAGCTATATAAAATAAAGTTTATTATTAATTTGCTGGACAGAGCGGTGAACATTATTATGCATAAGACAAAGATAACGATCCTGATCAGTTTAGAAATCTGTGTACGCTGTAAGGTTTTTACTTCTTAAACTTTTAAAATACACGTTTTGAATAGAAAGAAATCCTCTTCCTGGTATAGCAAACCAGCACGTCTTTTTTCTCCAATCAGAGGGGTGTCAGATGGTGTCAGCCAATCACCATTCTGCGTTGGGTAGCAACGGGTGACTGTTCTCAGGCGGAAGATGTAAACAGCTTAATGTTCGTGTTAAATATTTTTTTTTAATTAAAATTCATTCTATACAGCAATCGCATATTTGGGTACCGTTTCATAAAACTTTCATGCTTAAAATGTTTAGGGAGAAATGGAAGACTGGTGTGTATTTTTTCTTTAAACTACCAAGACCAGCCATGATTAAATCTTTGCACTACCAACCAATGCACCACGAGTGCCCCTGTCGGTCATTTTGGCCAGCCAATCACTTGCCCTGCGGTACCCTCCGGTGCCCCGCGGTGGCTTGTGGGTAGGTTACCGTACCGCGGGTTTTTACCGCGCATTTTGAATGGCTGCATCTGTATATTTAAACCCGTGTTTGCGATTTAAATCAAAACGCGATTTAAACCAATATAAATGTTTATATTGTAACGCCTAGGTGACTATTCATTGTTATTAAAATGACTTAAATTCGATCATGTTATGATATTTAGAAATATAAATTTGTTTGGTGCGAGTGAGGTTTTATTTAATCTCTGACCAAGGGAAACGTTTCATTTTTTCAAAGAAATGTTTGTTAAAAAAAAAGTAATGGTTCCACAGTGGGATTCGATCACAGACCGTGTGACATGGGAGTCAGGAGCCTAACCCACAGCGCCACCGGCAAGGTCACATGCAGAGTGCTTAAAAAGCACTACAGAAACATTATCAACAGACAATGTACAGCGTGTACTATTCTTGTGTTGCGGTACATGAATATAATTATATCGTTATTAATTTCTTTAGATGCGCGATTTCATATTATATTCCCTTGTAATCAAATTCTAAAAGTATGCATGTTGACTCCAGTATCACGTTAGTTAAAGACTTT
Organism: Lepisosteus platostomus; assembly: GCF_059453375.1. Taxonomy (NCBI): domain Eukaryota; kingdom Metazoa; phylum Chordata; class Actinopteri; order Semionotiformes; family Lepisosteidae; genus Lepisosteus; species Lepisosteus platostomus. Next base: position 38,951,256 of record NC_142614.1, on the reverse strand, counting down.
GATGCTTAAACTGTTTAGGGAGAAATGGAATACTGGTGTGTATGTTTTCTTTAAAGTACCGAGACCAGCCATATATTGTATGTTTAAGTTCCAAAATTTATATCGTTTATGGCCTTCACACGCGTTACGGTATGCTCCTATTCTTTTTAGGATCAGGTACTAAGATTTCCCTTCAGTGGTAAAATTCCATATAAATATTCAATACTAAAACGGGCACAGTAAAGACGTTTACTGTAAATCTTTCTACGACATACCAACGGACCACGAGTGCCCCTGTCGGTCAACCAATCACGTACCGCGGTACCGCGCGTAATCGTGCGTCACAATCCGCGACGCCATAACCAATTACCTCCGGTACGTGTGTGTACCGCGCACTTTAAATGGCTGCATCTGTATAAAGAAGAGTTTATTATTATACATGGTGTGCCTCTTTCAGGGTTACATCCACATATAGAAAATCTAAAGGTAAATTTTTGTAGCTGAAAATAAAAACAGTAGTATAACGTAACACATACTTAATGTAAACACAGTAGATGATAGTGGTAGCTAAAAATAAAAAAGTATGCAACAGTATTCCACCTTCTTCGTAAATATTTTATGCATTCAAGTCTTTAACTTGGTGACTTACTGTGTGTTGTGGTTTTAACGTGCTTATTCTAACTTTATAAAGTTTATATACTGTACTTCATAAAAAGTTCTATAATGTTTATAATGTTCTATCCTTTTTCTAAGAATACGTAGTAAGAACACCACTTGCTGTTATTTGAAAAAAAAAAGCTGTACTGAGTTAATACCACTTGATAGTAATATTAATATGGAATCATGTAACTAAACAGGTAAAATATCACAAGTGGATGTTTAGGAAACATTTTGACATTTGTTTTTTGAAAAAAACTTATTGTCCTTATAGTTGTAATGGGCAATGGACTGTAATGTAGCGCTCTGCACCCAGGAGGTTCAAAGCCCGATCAGAGAATTACTTTCAGTTTGTTTCTTTACTTTGCCGAATATATAAAAATAGTCCACTATTATAGCTTGTTGCGAACATTATGCGCCTTTTTCAGGTTTACATCCAAATTGAGAAAATCTTTGTTTTGTCTTAATCCAAATTTCAGTAGGCAGTAATCAGCCAACAATTTAACTTTAAATTTAAAACTTTAAACAACATATTCTGTAAACTGAAGAGTTAAAGAGGAGACACATTGTATATAGCCTCTTTTTATATTTGTAAAAATGTTTCAATTTATTTAAATGCTATACAGAATATATAATTAATAATATTAATAATGAATTGACATGGACGAGCCTTAATACTGGAGTTACAGAGAAGACACATAGAGACTTGTCTTTTTGGCTTGGAATTGAATCTTTAGAGTGATCCTTTTGGCTATATTTTTTTACACAGCCGGATGTGAAAATAGTTTATTATAGCTTGTTGTGAGCGCAATGCGCCTCTTTCAGGTTTACATCCGCATTAAGAACATCTATCTTTTGTCTTAATACAAATTTCAGCAACGAGAAATTGAACTTTAATTTGGATTTTTTTTAAAAAAATTCAACATACTGTACTGTAGCAGCTTTGAAACAATACGGTATAATACTGTATATACAGTATATTTATACAGTATACAAACTTCCTGCAGTTCATTGCCATGTGTGCTACTATTTCGGTATATCTTGATATGACTTCATGGGATTTGTATGTGTGTGAGAGTCCCTGAGGCATACCATCCACGTTTCAGAATTATAAAAAATAAACTTTTTATGAGTTTGCACAAGAGAAAAAGGTACCTTTTCAGAAGTCATGTACTTCGCAAAGTAGGTGAATGTGACAAACGGCTAATTTTGCTAAAATAATTTAAAATCTGTTTGACTGTACTGTAGCTCTCATTTAATTTAAAAGAATGTCACCTTGCTCTCACAAGAGGCTCACACACTGCACCCTTTTGAATGGATTTTTATGAGTTTTATCACCTTTGTCTGTCTGAGACGTGGGGGTGTATCCCTTCCTCAGTTTAACACTTGATACGTCCCCAGAAAACCGATAGGACTAAAACCCGCTATTGATAAAACATCTGCCTTGCAAGATTTCTCAAACTGCTCCAAAGTAAATGCGCAGAGTAAAATGCTCTAAACTAAATGCCATGATGGACACCACAATTACCCATAATACAAACTGTAGTACCAAAATACCTTTAATACAAAGGACCACTACAAACTGAAGCAGCCCCAAGTGCAGCACACGTGAACCAAGGAAAAAAATATCGGCTCCACAAAACAAATCAAAGATCCTGGACAAGCCCCCAAATGTGCTATGGCAAGTTATGGCAAGGTGAAAATGGGAAGCTGATGTTTTAAACATTTTTAAAGAAAATCAAAAATAAGAAACAATGACTAACTGCCTAACTTAGACATTGCATGACTTTAAAAGCTTAAAATGTAAACAGTAGAACCTCAGTTACTGTGCCTTGCGAAAGTATTCGGCCCCCTTGAACTTTTCAACCTTTTGCCACATTTCAGGCTTCAAACATAAAGATATAATTTTTTTATTTTATGTGAAGAATCACCAACAAGTGGGACACAATTGTGAAGTGGAACGAAATCTATTGGATTTTTGAAACTTTTTTAACTAATAAAAAAATGAAAAGTGGGGCGTGCAAAATTATTCGGCCCCTTTACTTTCAGTGCAGCCAACTCACTCCAGAAGTTCAGCGAGGATCTCTGAATGATCCAATGTTGTCCTAAATGACTGATGGTGATAAATAGAATCCACCTGTGTGTAATCAAGTCTCTGTATAAATGCACCTGCTCTGTGATAGTCTCAAGGTTCTGTTGAAAGCGCAGAGAGCATCATGAAGACCAAGGAACACACCAGGCAGGTCCGTAATACTGTTGTGGAGAAGTTTAAAGCCGGATTTGGATACAAAAAGATTTCCCAAGCTTCAAACATCCCAAGGAGCACTGTGCAAGCGATCATCTTGAAATGGAAGGAGTATCAGACCACTGCAAATCTACCAAGACCTGGCCGTCCCTCTAAACTTTCAGCTCAGACAAGGAGAAGACTGATCAGAGATGCAGCCAAGAGGCCCATGATCACTCTGGATGAACTGCAGAGAACTACAGCTGAGGTGGGAGAGTCTGTCCATAGGACAACAATCAGTCTTACACTGCACAAATCTGGCCTTTATGGAAGAGTGGCAAGAAGAAAGCCATTTCTCAAAGATATCCATAAAAAGTCTCGTCTAAAGTTTGCCACAAGCCACCTGGGAGACACCCCAAACATGTGGAAGAAGGTGCTCTGGTCAGATGAAACCAAAATCGAACTTTTTGGCCACAATGCAAAACGATATGTTTGGCATAAAAGCAACACAGCTCATCACCCTCAACACACCATCCCCACTGTCAAACATGGTGGTGGCAGCATCATGGTTTTGGCCTGCTTTTCTTCAGCAGGGACAGGGAAGATGGTTAAAATTGAGGGGAAGATGGATGCAGCCAAATACAGGACCATTCTGGATGAAAACCTGTTGGAGTCTGCAAAAGACCTGAAACTGGGACGGAGATTTATCTTCCAACAAGACAATGATCCCAAACATACAGCAAAATCTACAAAGGAATGGTTCACAAATAAACGTATCCAGGTGTTTGAATGGCCAAGTCAAAGTCCAGACCTGAATCCAATCGAGAATCTGTGGAAAGAGCTGAAAACTGCTGTTCACAAACGCTCTCCATCCAACCTCACTGAGCTCGAGCTGTTTTGCAAGGAAGAATGGGCAAGAATTTCAGTCTCTCGATGTGCAAAACTGAAAGAGACATACCCCAAGCGACTTGCAGCTGTAATCGCAGCAAAAGGTGGCTCTACAAAGTATTAACGCAAGGGGGCCGAATAATTTTGCACGCCCCACTTTTCATTTTTTTACTAGTTAAAAAAGTTTCAAAAATCCAATAGATTTCGTTCCACTTCACAATTGTGTCCCACTTGTTGGTGATTCTTCACATAAAATAAAAAATTTATATCTTTGTTTGAAGCCTGAAATGTGGCAAAAGGTTGAAAAGTTCAAGGGGGCCGAATACTTTCGCAAGGCACTGTATATTAGCCATTGTATTTAGATTTACTACAGATACAAATCTAAATTTAGCTTAATCTGATTTTGACAAACCTTAAAGAGCTAATTTTGCTTGAAGAATTTAAAATCGGTCTACCTGACTGTATTACAGCTTATGTCATTGAACTATTGCAGCTTATGTCATTGAACTGTCCGGACACTTATGGAGATACCCAATCTAAATTTAGGGTCTGCTTCTTTCACAGTTTTGTTATGCGAAATGTTTCCTCACTTGTTAAACTCCGAGATCCTGACTGATTTTACTTTATATGTGCCCCATTAAGCTGAAACAAAAAAAGAAGACGTTCTGTAGTTAATCTTTTTGAAATTCATTATATTATTTGTTAATCATTGTTAATAATTATTATTATATTTATAATAAAAACATTAACATCGACACAGGTGCTGCTGCTGTTCATAGGCGCTCATGCCACATGAACTCTGCCACAGGTACCCCTTTGAATTTTTAACACATTTATCACCTTTGTCTGTCCGGGGGTTGGGGACCCCAGTAGCCCGCTATGAGAACATGAATGTGAATTGAACATTCAAATACTGTGATATATAAAATTAATACCCTGATATAACCAGCTAAATACATACATCTATATCAATAAATTAATATTGTTAACGTTATTGTTAGTAGAAAATTCTTCAAAAATTAAGAAGCTTCATATTTTGGAAACGTCATGAGTGTTACACAAAGAAGTGAAATGTGACAATTTGTTACAGTTATGATCAGGAGAAAAAAAGTGGTATTTTTTATTTCTTTGTAGCTGCTGCAGTTGCACCCTTTGCAATGGCTAGACAGTTAATTTCTTTAGATATTTCTCTCCAAGCTAGTCGAAGAAGTAGGTGATGTAAGTCGCTGTGACCGAGGTACATTTTGATAAAGTACAAAATACATGGATTTCCCACAACCAATACTGTAGTGTCTTTAAAACCATACAGCATCATGCTGTATGCATGAGGCATGTCTATGTTCAAGTTTTAAAACTACAATATAGAAAAACATTTTTTTTTAAAAATAGGACATCTGATTTCTGATTGCCTTAAAGCACAGCAAACAATGACAAGAGAGGGCATCCTACTGAAAATTCCATCCCCATCCCCCAAGCAAAACTGTCTATGTTACATAACACAGCAAGGTGTAACACTCCTATCCTATGTGACAAATAAAATGTTTGTTAAAGAAGCGCAGAGCTGCGTTACATAAATTGGCTGCAATGGAATATGTAAAAGGTAATTCAAAGCTGAAAAGAAAATACTCCATGCGTCTCCTCTATAACTCTTCAGCTTACAGATCATCCAAGGTCATTCATTATTAATATTATTAATAATATCTTCCATATCGCATTAAAAGTGGAACGTTTTTACAAGTGTTAATCCACCAGTCTATCTATTTTCTAACCAACGTATCCAGGAAAGGTAGCAGTCTCAACTACACTATTTGGTTACATTTTTCACGATTTTGACAGACTTCAGAATGCTTCAACTGATGCTTGAACATGTAAAATAATGTGTGCTGAGGGAGTTTAACAAATGAAAGAGAGGTCGTCACACCTCAAAAATAGGCGTTTTAATAAGAAAGCAAAGGTTGTAAAAACAGTGACAGATCACCCTGAACAAAACACAATTTCAAAATACAAGCAGTTTGAAATTATTAGGTCTTAGTAATAAATTCATATTGTTAATAATTATCAGATACGTTATTATAGTTCAGTTTCAGTGGTCTTTTTAATACTGATTTGTTATTCTCATAATTATAATATATACATTTAGTTTGAAGGTTTCTTGTAAAGGCTTGTCTTTAATTGCCCAACTTGAATGAATAAGGTATTCTGAATTGACTTGAATTAAACCAGTTGAACTAGTTTTAAATCCCACAGTATTCACATTTGACTGTTTATGTTGTTAATATAATTTAACTTTGAACACGTTGTGATTTTTAGAAATACCCAAAAAAATCAATATAGTGTGTCCATCATACTATTTTAGTTTTTTTTTATTTATTTGTTAAAGGAAAACTCATGCCCTGAACAGGAATCAAACACGGGCTTCCAGAATGCTAGAGAGGCACTGAAGCCATTGTACCAATGTGCCACTCAGAAACTTAAGCTATAACTGAAAAGGACACGCAAGATGTTTCCAAAGTAATCAGGAGTGAATGAGTCAAACTGATGCAGACGTTTACAAAGAAAGTGGCCTACAGTAATACTTTGAGCTATATAAATACAGTATATTAGATTTAGATCCTTAAATTAATATCGTTATTAATTTCTTTAGATACGCGATTCCATATTAAATTCCCTATTAAGCGGATTCTAAAAAGCACGTTTTTTACTACGATAGTGAGCGCAAGTATTCATAGAGAAGGTTAAAACATAATAGCTTCTTATTAAGTATATACACTTAATATTGTCAAAATTTGACCGAGTGAAAGACTTTGATGTATGAAATGCAAAAGAAAGTGGGATACTGTTGTGTATTTTTATTTAAACTACCAGTACCAGCCATATACAGTTTGTATATTTATATTCCAAAATTAATATAATTTATGATGTTCAGAGACGTTATGCTCCTGTTGTTTTTATGCTATGCTACCAAAATTTCCTTCTAGTTGTAAAATTTCATATTAAGCAGATTTAAACATGCAAAGAGGAGAAATTAAATGAAGCAATCGTTTCACAAACAGGTAATGTACCACAAGTGCCACCTGTCGATCATTTTGGCCAGTGAATGACGTACTGCGGTAGCTTGTAGTTAAACTACTGCGGTACAGGGTTTTATCACACATTTTGAAGGGCTACATCTCTGTCTTCCTTAAAGTATTGGTATTACCAGAGTAATACCACATCAGTGAAGTATGTGACTTGAATGGTCATGTATGGTAGTTCTTACCTTTGCAATACTCCATGAGAATGAGAACCTCCCACACACTATCACCAACTGAGTTTATGGCAGAGTCCAGGTAGCCTACTATATTCTTGTGACCTGAAAGTTCTTTCTACAGGAAACAAAAATGTTTCAGAATTTTAAATTCACTAAATTTCATATTCAGACCTTTATTCACTCACCTTAAAGCAACTGAAAACCATTAAAAAACAGTTCTGGAACATTGTTTGGTCACAATGGACAGAGGATAACAAGCTGTGCAACAAATAAATTTGTTGTAGTTTACATTCAATTAGCCAATACACATTAAGCACTGCTGATTGCTAAGGATTACATCTGAAAAAAAAAAACAATGAAAGATTTGATTTGAACATCCTTTGCAAAAAATAATAACAAACAAAAACTAAACTACATTACAAACCTTTTCATTACACAGCTACTACAACTTTCTTAACCAAGGTTTCTTCTGATAAGATTAAAAAAACATTAAAAAATACATTAAAAATAAGGGAAAAGGTGGCTAAGAATACAATACTTTTTTCATATATTTTTTAAATTGTGGTCAGTTTAATTTCATTTTTAAAATTATTAAAGAGTCTTACTGTAGTGTATTGCTCAATTGTTCTCATAAGCAAGACATCCATTTTGATAGCTCAATCACACTCTGTTCATCAACCTCAAAAAATCATGTGGATAATTTACAGTAACAAAGGGACAATGGAGTCACCTACAGTGTCATTTTCCTGAACTCTTCATATTCTGTTTTAGGCAACTGACTACCAGCACCTCAAATAATCTGAATAGAGAAGTCAAACACATTCATTGAAACACACAAAGTAAAAAAAAATCTGAAGCAACAAGTGTATTTGAGAACAACAGTATTTGTGAAGCTTAAACCATTTTCCAACTGTTAACTCTTTAATAGTTTCAGCAAAAAACATCTTGTACAAAAATGGGCTTCAAAAATTACTGATTTGAAAATGTAATTAACTAAAATGCATTAAATGATTCCTTCTGGCTTACAGTGTGTGTACTCAACAGTACTCACCTCAGGTCCAAGAGTGTTTGTACTTCAATGTGTAAATGCAAATATAAAGATAAGAGAGGCATTTGAAACATAGCGGTATATCAGAATAGCTTATGCAGCACACACATTCAAAATACATTAAAAGAAGTGTTTATGATTTTAATAACGTAACGCTGTAGACAATTAAGTAAAATAAAATCAACATTGCTACACAATTTATGCATAAGATAACTGAATTTTTTAGTACAATCCCTGTCTCTTACCATGATAGTGATTTCCCTCTTGCAGATGTTCAGGTCAGGTAGATTATTGACATACATTCTCTTCAAGGCACATCGCACTCCACCATGAGTCCGGGCCAGGAACACCACTGAGAATCCACCTGCAGCCACCAAAGCAGGCAGAATTTACTAGCTGTGCCTTTTAGTTTAAATGACGCTGTGGCGATGTAAATTACTATCTGAAAAGAACATTATTGGTTATTTCATACCAGCTCAGTCATTTCAAATTTTGCTAGAAAATTAAATTTATCATTTGAAAATCTATGCAGATGTTGGTTCCACTGACTAATGGGCTACATTTGCACAGAAAATGGTTTTACAGCACAGAGAGTTAGCAATGTTTAAAAAACACTCACCTTAAACTAGTTTTTACTGCTACTGAAAGTTTTGTTAAACCAAAAAGCAGTTTACAGCTGTATTGTTATTTTATTTTAGCATATTATAATGTAATAATAACTGGCAAACTGCTTTTAAACACGCTTAACACAATGTTAACACAGCTCAACAAGATACAGTTCATATCATTGACAAATTATTTAGGCATCAAGATAATTATCAATATATTAGATTAGTTTCATTTATGAATAAGCTAAGGTGGGGTAAAAACTGGCTGGAATATAGTGAGAAAAAGTTGACATATGGGACTGGGGAGCTTGTGTCTTATTGGTCTGGGCCTCAGGAAAATCAAAATCCTATTGTTTTTGGAAGCTACCTGAAAGCAATTTATTCTGCTTTCATGTACAGATGCAGCCATTCAAAATGCACGGTACAACCACATACTATGCAAAATTACCCACAGTTCACCACGGTGTAACGCGGTACGTGACTTGACTAGCCAAAATGACCAACAGAGGCATTCGTGGTGCATTGGTTGTTAGTGAATCAATTTAATCATTTAATCTCTTTACTGTGCATGTTTTAATCCACTTAGCATTGAATATTTATATGGAATTTTACAACTAACGGGAAATTTTAGTAGCTGAGCATAAAAAGAAGAGGAGCATAATGCGTCTGAAGGTCATAAATGAAATTAATTTAGTAACATAACCATACTATGTAAACTGTATATGGCTGGTATTGGTAGTTTAAATAGAAAATACACACCAATATTCCACTTTCTTCCTAAACATTTTAAGCATCAAAGTCTTTACATGCTCCTTCTGACCATATTACGTTTATATACTTTGTGAAAAGTTATAATGCTTTAACCTTTTCTGCGAATACGCTCGTTATTGGAATAAACAAAATACTTTTAGAATTTCATTAATAGGGAATATTACAGTTTACAGCTTACACAAAGACTCAAACTACAGTATCGAAAAATGAGTGTTATGAAGTTGTGGTGCTCTAGCAGTGCTGTCTTGAGGCTAGCCACTGCCCAGTGATATAACTTTAATATAAACAAGATCTAGTGTCAAGTATAGAATTATAACGATATTCATTTAAGGATCTAAGTACTGTATATGTATTTATATAGCTGGTAGTTTTACTGTATTCCACTTTTTTTGTAAATATGTTTTATTAACACCCGAATTATTAATAATATCTACAGTGTCGCATTAAGATTGGAATATAAGTGTAAAACGAGGCAATACACAACGTATCTCCTCTATAAATTTTCAATTCACAGACCGTCCAAGATAATTTATTATGAATAATATCTTTATTATCGCATAAAATTTTTAAAATTAGAACGCTTTTCACAGGTGAAAATCCACCTATTTTCTAACCGCTTTATCCAGGACAGGTAACAGTTGCACCCTGCCCCTTCTTCCCTCTGCCTGTCCTCTTTTTAACCGTTTTGTGCCCGAATCACAGCGGTTGAGAAAAGAGCCAGAAAAAAGTGAATCCTGTTTTTTTTAATGGTCTGTAGCTTAAATGGTCTGTAGGACAGGCTGTGCTCCCACTACCAGTAGGCTGGGCAATTAGACACAAGAAGAGTATTATTGGAGGTTGTGAGGGTCTGGCGGAATTTCTCTGTAAACTTAAGAGTTACACTTAAGAATATTCCACTCAGTGGGCGGTGCATTGTTAACTCAATCACCTGCTAATTTGTTTTACACAACAGGAAGAAAGAAGAATGTGATTGCACTGTATCTGTACAAAATGTGTGTTGCGTTAACAAAATTAAAGTGTTTAAAATGTTTAATTAAAAAGTAAAAAAAAACTTACAGCTTATACAAAGATTCTAAGATGATCACAAGGAAGTGTATTGCATGTGTAATAGTCTAACCCCATTACCCCCATTTTGATTTAATTTTAGTTTAATTAAATGCCTTTACTTGATTCACAATCTGACAATGCAATGTAAATCGTTAATCTTTCTCTTCCCTTAATTAACTTTAAGCATAGCTTTCTCACCATTTAGATTTATTTTTCATACCATCGTTAAACAAAGCAGGAGCATATTGTACTTCCTCATGGGAATGCATGTGGAAAGATTAGATTGTAATAGTTTTTTAATAAATTTTAGAAAAGTGTCATCTATACAAAAAATATGTATTTATTTTATAACCACTTGATAGTTATATTAATAGAGATAAGTATTCAAGTTGTATACTGTTTAGACTTTTAATCATTTTAAACTATTACAGTTTGAGGTGTATTTATATAGCTGGTAGTATTACTGTATTAAAAATATATATATATATTAATATGAATATAGTTGGCCCTTACCTGAATTAAAACAGGACATAAAGAAAGGGTTTCAGAAATTAAAAAAAGCTTTATTCCCGTGCCTACAGTCTGGGTAACTGGAGTGAAGGCCGTGAAAACATTTGTTAGTCTGTCTGTAGGGGGAAGGGGGACTGTCTTTCATTGGAAGGTTCGCCTATTCTACTCTGAGAATGTAGAGGGGGAGGAAAAGTGCCCACAGTCATTTTTTCACTGACAAAGCTATGTTGTGTTATCAAAAACTATAGTATTCTTAACAGCTGTTCAATCGGTTTAATTCAAAACACTTTATTCAGTGGGGCAATTTAACAGAGACCACAAGCCTTAAAATGTAATCGTATATATTGTAATTAGAATCAAGAATAACAAAGCAGTATTAAAAATACCACTGAAACAGTAATAATGTGTCTTGTCATTCTTAACAGTATTAAGCTAATAATAATTTCAAACTTCCTGTAACTTTTTCAGAGTCATTTTTTTCTTCGGTTGTCAACCACGGTAAGGTTAGCTTGAAGTTCAAAAACGATTTTGGCACGCCTGTAGCATTTTCGGGAGACCTCCTAGAGTTACGAGACCACTTGCTCTATGTTCAGGTAGATTGCCAAGCGAAAAGGATTTGGTAATCACTTAACTCACTTAACTTTGAACATTTTGTTATATTTAGAAATTCCAACAAATTCAATATAGTGTTGATAATATTTATTATTGTTTCTCGGATGTGTTCTGAACTGTGTAAACTTTGTACATAGTGCCCCTTTAAAAAAAAGTCCTGGGCAGGACGGGAGTAGTAGTGGTCAGGGCGGGGACTAGGAAAGCCGCTGACTAGTGCAGCTGACCCATTGCAAAACAGGCGTACCCATTGTAAAAATGTTTCCAAAATAACCACATGTAAGACTTTGATGCTTAAAATGTTTAGGAAGAAAGTGGAGTACTGATGTGTATTTTTTCTTTAAACTAGGAATACCAGCCACATACAGTTTGTAATGCAAGGAATTCTATATTTATGTCTTTATTTAGTGGTTACATTAGTGACAAAGGCTAAACTTTCAGCTTCAGTAACGCATACGCCATACGGCCGGCATGTTTGTAATGAAAATAGAGTGTCGATAATATTTATTGTCAGTAATAATATCAGTAGCAGTTTTTCAAAGAAATGTTTACTACATCATTAAAATATTTATGATAAAGGTGGTAGGTTGTGTACTTTTGTCCAACTGAGCAATCTTGCTTTTATTAAATATATCGACTTTTTAACATTTACTGATTAACATTATGTAATACAGCATTTAAAATTATTAAAAGTCTAAAAATACAACTTAAATTCTTAATTGGAAAAAGACTGTCCTTCAGATTTGAAACCATGCGTTTTCTGGCGACAGCTCAAATGCTGTACATGAGAGATTAAGCTTTATTAGCTCCACCTGGCAGTGATTCTGGATACTATTATCATAACTGCGGTATTATACGGTATAATGTATTGTAATGTGACACGCCCAACATGTTTTACCGCAGCGTACCCCACTTGTTTTGAATGGCTGCATCTGTATCTGGCATATTATCTGTCTACTCCCCACCTTGCAACCTTTGTCCATCTGACTCTGTTCTTCTAGCTGTCCTCAAGAACATCTACATTCTGTGGGTGACAGGACCTTCTCTAGCAGCACCCCAGAGCTCTGGATTTGTATCCCCAAGTGATATCAGAGTCACCCAACCTGAGTGCATTTAAATCTAACCTCAAAACCTTTCTTTTCAGAAGACTTATCCAAAACGTTGTGTTTTCTCTCTTCTCTTTTCAGCATGGAATAAAGCTATTACTTGTTCCTTTGCAGACTACACATGCTGACACAGCTACCCACCTTACTTATTTAGTGTCTGTCTCTGCTTCATTTTTTAAGTTTTGGTATCACTTCTAACTGCTTGTCTTTCTTATATGTATTAATTTTGTAATCTGTGGTCCTTAAAACTGTTTTTACACCTATTGTATTGCTTTGAGATGCTACTTTTAAAGGTGCAATGTAAAATAAAGTTTTTTATTGTTACAGAGAAACATGACCAGATTTTCCCTGGTTCAGAAAAAAAGATCTAAAGTATACTAGTTTGTATACTCTTCACACACCCTCTTTGCTAAATGACTTTGCATACTAATCTGATCAATCTAACAACCTATTTTCTGTACTTTCTCTATCCTGCTAGATTTATAATTATTCTGAAAATCTTATTATTGAAATGAGTCTTTTAAAAATACCTGTTTTCACTGTTAACATTTTGCAGCAACTCTGTGACAAAAGATACACTTAGCTCAACCTGAGAGTTTATTCCTGCTACCAACATTGAATAAAAAACTCTTTAGATTTCTACATTTCTTTGTTTATATTGTGGTTTCATTAGTGACAAAGGGTAAACTTTCTTGGAAAAATGTCTTTTATGTGTTGCAAAAAACTGACTTGCTTTAACAGAATATACTTACAAATCATTTTGCCTGGCAATCTACCTCAATGCCCAACTATCTGAGAAGCCCTCCATGAAACAATGTTTGCTAGTAATTCATATGAAGTTCTCTGGCAGAATTGCTGTGTTTTTATATGTGCTAATTTTCTGGATCTATCCCATCAAACCTTCATACTCTACCTGCCAGAAATGCACCTGATTATTCAAGCCCCTCATTATCTGCCAAATCTATTTCATGTTGGCATGTTCTTTGTAACACACACCTTTTTGTGATTTTTTTTTGTACATCTAAGCTTTTGCAAATATTCCTGCATCCCTTTTCTGCACTATATCTAGTCATAGCTTTTTTTCTGTATGCTTATTTCAAAGTAACACCTGATCCATTTCTAAAACTTTTTGCTCATGTTTATTTTTGTATTTTTACATTTATTTACACCTCTAGCACTTTAACATCCTAAATTTTCATTTGCCTTAATCTGTAAACTGAATTTTAGTTTTAGCCTTAAAAAGCTTAAGTTTTCTCTTTCTTTTGTTTCTTGTCCTACAACTGTTATTGTTACTAACCTATTTAACCCCCATAAACCCAACAAGCCTGCCTATTCCAATTAACAAACACAGCAGGACATAACCCCCCCACCCTTAATAACAAACATTTGTTAAAATGAAGTAGGTGGTTCACAAAATAAACTCTGCTATAACACTTAAGCTTACAGAAAAATTCAACAATGTAACATAACTGACCAGCAAATAAGACCACGGTTAAGTTAGGGCCTGTATTCAAAGTGCTCTCTTCTAGACTGGAGGGGAGCTGGTCACTCCATCCCTTTGTTAACACCAGTGTTTTAAAGTAATTTTTCATGTTACAATATTTTAATTTTAATATTTTAATATTTTATATTAATTGTGGGAGGTTACAGGAGTTGGAGCCTACACAATAAGAGGCAGAGGCTGAGTTCTGCTGAGCTTGTTGTTACAATATCTGGTGCCTTATAAATAAATTAAGACTTTTCTGATTGTGGATTGGTTTAATTTGGTATCTTATAAGAACTGAGTCCCGGTGACTGCAGAGGGAACAGCCAGCCTGCGACATCATCTTGATGCCTTTCAATAACATACTGGAAACACAAGAAATCTGGTCCGAAAAAAGGCAAAACATCTGGAAGAAAAAATGACTGAACAGCATAAAAATCATACAATTTGTATAAACTTCTGGTCTTTCGGTTCTCCAGTTATTGACACAAATTCTTCTAAAATAAATGTATCATATCCCTCATTGATGTCCTCTTCTACATTACATTCAAACACACAAAGCAATGTCTTAATTAAAGCCAACACTTTTGGAACTTTATTTTTTACCTTTTTAACATAAGGCAATCAGCAAATAAAGACATTGTAAGAAAACCGGTTCAGGGACGCCAAATATGTAATCATAGTGGCTCTCTGAAGGCACCAGTTCTGTAGGGTTTGGGCATTTACTGAGACAATTATTAATAGTAGCAGTAAATCACAAAGTTGATTCTTTTGATGGCTTTAGAATCCAACCATGCGACATAACTCAAACAACGCACACACACAGGTACTAATACACGAGGATACATTTATTAATACATAGAATATGCATGTAAACCTAACAGATCTTATCGAGAGGGTTATCAGAATACAAAAGATATATATTCAATCAGTTACAAAGAGTTACATATATCAAGAGGACATACGTTCAGTATATCATTCATTAAGACCGTTTCATAAATGAACTTGGTTATAACTTCTACATTAGATACTCGAAACAAGTACATAACTCTTAGGAATTAAATTGATATCAACTGGTTGGGATAACAATTGAATTCTTGAGCTGTAATGCATTGAAGTTGAATACTCATCCAATCTCTGGGGATTCAGATCTCCTGCGGGCACAAAGAAACAGTTGCAGGCTTGTTGCTGTCCAATCCGCGCTCTCTGGCTCCATGCCAGGCTGTGCTGTGCGGCTTGCGACGGTGCGCTGCTGATGCTCACTGTTGGCTTTAACTAGCAAAGTTTGTGCACAGGAGAAAAGATGACTGTGGGTCCCAGCAAGTCAGGAAGAGGACCGGTTCGTTCCTGATGAAGAGCTAGTTCTGAATAGTGATTCAGCTGTCCACAGTTCCGACCTGTTCACGAGGCCTGCTGCTGGTTACTCTCTGGCAACCTCCACTCTAGACTCTTAGAACAAAGGAAGGTTCTGGCACTCGGACACACTAGCCGTTCCGTGGTTGTCCGGGCTGAGTCTCAGGATGGTCAGGAGGCGCTCTGCGAGAATGTCCTGCCCTTGGGAGTCTTCTGCTCCTGGGCCGTCCTGCCCTGGAATTCTCCTTTGAATTCCCTTTAGAACAGTCCACAGAATCCTCTCCAGAATCCCTTCTGAATCTGAATCTTGTTGAATCTCTGTGTTGCCTGTTTTTACCTGGAGGAACTTCAGCTCATTGATTGGCTGAAAGTTCCATGGGCATCAGAGTCCCACGTGGGTTACTCGGCCCTACCAGTCCCTGATTGGTTGATCAAGGTGAGATATGAGTCACTTAGTCCTGACACTTATGCAGTCCAGATGTCCAACTGGCACTCCCTAGATAGATAGGCGACAATGGATGACCATTGATCGTGATAGCCAGGCTTAGCTAAGTGCATCCCCCTTTGGGAGCTGTCCTAGGACCTTAAATCACCCTGGGAATAGTCTCTCTGTGGCTGCACCACAGAGATGAACAGAGAAATGGGGCCTCATTTGGGAAGCTCAGAAACACTTAATTCTGCCTTATTAATAAGCCTCGCCGCTACAACATGTTATATCTATTTTTTCTTAGGGCACAAAGAAACAGGCTTTGAGTTTAGATCAGATGTCACAGTAGATGTCGGAACTGTTGAGTTGTTATTTCCTTGAGCGGAGGGTCAGACAAAAATAGTCAACTCATTCTTGTGTGAACACAAAAAACTCATCTGCTAGTACAGCTGCTTGTGAGAGCTAGGTAACTTTCAGTGCATTCAAATAAATTACAATATGGTCAGACAGACAATTTTTATATTCTTCAAGCAAAAATAGCTGTTTAAGTTTGTCAAAATCATTTACTTTGCAGTACAATGAACCCCTTTCACTAATGCTAACTCAACAAAGGTTTGATGTACAGATTTTTTTATAATTTCAAAACCTTTGATGGCATGCCTCAGGGACAAATCCGAGTATAATCAAAAGAAAACCCCAGCTAGGGACACTGTGATCTCACATGCAGGTGTGAAATACATGGTTAATAACTTTGGTTCTAAATATTTTAAATTTGTATCTTTTGTAACTGTTAATACAATGTATATATCATGTATATATATGAAGTATATATAATGACAATTCTACTCTTTATCCCCTAATATTGTGAGTCACATTGAAAAAAAATATGCATGTGTGTTGTGGATGTTAGTGGTTTTATAATAAATAAACTTGCTTTATTACTTCATCATCTCTCAATAGCATTTCCTGGAGCTCAGATTGTTACTACAATTCCCAACAAAATTCACTTCAATACAGTATGTATGAAATATATTTTTCTAAATCTAAATCTAAATTAAAACTCTTTCCTAATTACTAATTCCTAATTATGTGCTACTGAAATTAGCATTAAGACAAAATGCAAAGTATTTTAATGTGAACGTAAACCTGAAAAAAAGAACACTGCATCCACAGCAAGTCTTAATTATTAGAGATGCTCCAATCGATCGGCCACCAATCAAAATCGCCCAAATGACTCGATTGGTGGTCTCTAAATTGACCAATCTCAAAAACTGATTTTGCGATGATGAAATTTCCAACATTACCAGAACATAGCAACATGTCCTCACCGGTCCAGCAGTTTTAACACAGTTCTACAAAAGACACAAAAATTGCAGTTTGCAATATACAGATGCAGCCATTCAAAATGCGCGGGTGATACCACATTATTTTCCGGTACGCTGTACGTAGTCTACCGCGAGTTACCGGTAAATACCGCTAGCAAAATAATAGTATCCGGAATTTTCCGCAAGGTGGAGCTAATAAAGCTCAACCTCTCATGTTTGAGCTGTCGCCATCAAAGTCTTTAACGAAGATATTACTAATAGTATTAATAATGAATGACCTTGGACAGGCTGTAAGTGTAAACTCAAAGTATTGCCCTGTCCACATTCCTTTTTTCATTGACCGTCTTTGTAAAAGTAACACCACAGCATTTCGCAATCACAAATTTTTTCCAATCATGCAAAGTACAGTAATTTTTGAGAATCGATTCACCATGCCTTTCACATGCTCATAAAAGAGATTGATTTAAGAACATAAACATATTACCGTATGCAAACTGTACTGTATACAGTATGTATATGTATATTTACTGTCTTAACTGTGCCCGTTTAAGTATTGAATATTCATATGGAATTTTTTAGTAGCTGAGCATAAAAAGAATAGGAGCATACTGCAACGCGTGTGAAGGCCATAAACGATATTAATTTTGGAACATAAACATACAGTATTTGGCTGGTCTCGGTACTTTAAAGAAAACATACACGAAACATGGTTTCATTATGACCAGAATCAGTCTTGAGATATATTTAACTTGATTTACAGTATTTGAGAGATATGTCTTGACACCGATACTACGTAAATACTGCTCACGTATATGTTTCTAGGTTTATATTATGCATTTCATACGGTCAAATTACTTTTGAGCAACTGATAAGAAGCTCGAAACGGTATTCCCAGGGCGTTTTAGTTTCGTTTTGTGCGGGGACTCTGCTTTTAACAATGTCCCCGTGGATTGATTAGAGATATCAAGTACGTACAAGTCATTTTTTAAATGTTGTAGTTCGTCTTGTAAAAATGTTACGAGTACATCATCTGTCAACAATTACACAGGTTCTGTTTCCATATTGCGGATTCTGGTTATGTAATATTATTTTCTAATTTCGCGTTGTGAATATATGATTTGGGCAAACAGAGCCGCAAAGAAGTACATTATGGGTTGTTGTTCTTTTTTTGCAGTTTTATCTAGAACAAGCGATGCTTAAACCTTTGTCTGATTCTTGTGAAACTATCCACACGACAGTTACAGTACCTAGGAGTACGCTGGGCAAACGTTCTGAGGTCAAATTCTTCCAGCACAGGGGTACCTTTAAAGCGGAGACGACAGCACCGAAATTTTTTGGCGCGCCTTCTCTTTAAAGCCCTGGCCAAATATGAAGACAGTACGTACAGTAATAATTCAAACGGAATTAAAAACTACACATCCCAGTTACCATGGTGGTGCTTGTGATCATTGCGTTTAACCAACGAAACAGGGCGAAAAATCAGTCACATGACTTTGGGGCAGAGTTTCGAAAGCTTAACCTATCAGCAACAAAGCGAAATTTATACGATAGGCTACCTCAAACTGTCAGTTACACGACTGTGTATGTCGCTTAAGCCACTCCTATTTGGCATTTTAGTTATGGAGGCGAGAAGACGCCCCCCCCACCTCCCTGGGTGTCTGATTTGCCGCCATCTTTAACCGCTTCGTGTCCGAATGGTAGTAGCTACACGTACGAAATAAAGTTCATCCCAGCTACAAAACATATATATTTTTGTGGTAAGAGGGAAAAAAACATCAGTATTTACTGCTATTAATTAGTGTACGATTTATAGTTGAAATCTGAGCCTAAATATAAAGTTAAAATGTCGACAAAGCAATGTAGGAAATACAGAGAAAAGAAATCCTTTCTGACATCTAAAATCAGTTTCGATCAAGGTCTCTAAAACGAACAAGAAAAAGAGGATTTTTGGAGGGCAATTACGCTGTGTTTATATAGAATAACTGATTTATAATCTAATTTCTTGTTCGTTTAAAACAGTGAAATGTCAGCTGCAAAAGATCGCACCAGAAACAGCACTCTCTCTGCCTGTCTGCCTGTAGACCTTCAGGAAAGGATGAATGAAGTCATGTCAAGTACAATAATTCGGTGATCAATAATAACAGTTGTAGGACAAGAAACAAAAGATAGTGAAAACTTAAGCTTTTTAAGGCTAAAACTCAAATTCATTCTACAAATTAAGGCAAATGAAAATTCAGGACGTTAAAGTGCTAGAGGTGTAAAAAAATACAAAAATGCACATGAGCAAAAAGTTTTAGAAATGGAGCAAACAGAAAAAAAGCCATGCCTATAGTGCAGAAGAGGGATGCAGGAACACTTGCTTAGATATACAAAAAAATCACAAAAAGGTGTATGTTACAAAAGAATATGCAAACATGTTCATCATGTACATGAACATGTACATCAATTTCCCTTCGCGATCAATAAAGTCTTATCTATAAACATGAAACAGAGTGAGGAATCAGAAAATTAGCATGCATAAAAAACAGCAATTCTGTCAATGAGCCCTAAATGAATTAATAGCAACCATGGTTTCATGGAGGGCTTCTCAGATAGTTGGGCATTCAGGTAGATTGCCAGGTGAAAGGATTTGTAAACATACTTTGTTAAAGCAAGTCAGTTTTTTCCACAACACATAAAATACATTTTTCCAAGAAAGTTTAGCCTTTGTCACTAATGAAACCACTAAATAAAGACATAAATATAGAAATCATAAGATTTTTTTTATTCAATGTTGGTAGCAGGATGAACTGTGCTAAGTGTATATTTTGTCGCAGAGTTGCTGCAAGATGTTAACAGTGAAAAAAGGTACAGATGCAGCCATTCAAAGTGAGCGGTACAGACACGTACCGCAGGTAAGATGACACGCGATACCGCGGTGCGTGATTGGTTGACCGACAGGGGCACTCGTGGTCCGTTGGTCTGTCGTAGAAAGACTTACTGTAAACGTCTTTACTGTGCCCGTTGTAGATATTGAATTTTACCACTGAAGGGAAATCTTAGTAGCTGAGCATAAAAAGAATAGGAGCATACTGTAACGCGTGTGAAGGCCATAAACGATATTAATTTTGGAACGTAAACATACAGTATATGGCTGGTCTTGGTACTTTAAAGAAAAAAATACACACCAGTATTCCATTTCTCCCTAAACATTGTAAGCTTCGAAGTCTTACCGGATACCGGAGTCAACAAGCATACTTTTAGAATTTGATTAAAAGGGAATATAATATGGAATCGCGTATCTCAAGAAATTAATAACGGTATGATTATATCCGTGTACTGTGACAGGGCTGTGTAAGGCTGTTTCGCCTGCCTAATCATGCGAGCTCTCTTGTAGCCTACTGGTCTAGGTGCGTGACTACCAACTGGCAGGTTGTGTGTTCAAATCCAGCTGGTGCTGGACTTTTCAGTTTTATTTATTTATTTTTTAATCGCGTAACATAAACATATTACCGTATGCAAACTGTACTGTATACAGTATGTATATGTATATTTAATGTCTTAACTGTGCCCGTTTAATTGAATTAAAAAAAAATTATTTAACACGAACATTAAGCTGTTTACATCTTCCGCCTGAGAACAGTCACCCGTTGCTACCCAACGCAGAATGGTGATTGGCTGACACCATCTGACACCCCTCTGATTGGAGAAAAAAGACGTGCTGGTTTGCTATACCAGGAAGAGGATTTCTTTCTATTCAAAACGTGTATTTTAAAAGTTTAAGAAGTAAAAACCTTACAGCGTACACAGATTTCTAAACTGATCAGGATCGTTATCTTTGTCTTATGCATAATAATGTTCACCGCTCTGTCCAGCAAATTAATAATAAACTTTATTTTATATAGCTTTTTAAACGAATAAGTAATTAGATTGCTCATAAACCTAATCACTTGCTTTTTCTTTTTATTTAGGCTCAGATTTCAACTATAGATCGTATTATTAATAACCATAATAACAACCAACCAACAAAAACAACCATATAAACATAATACCAACCAAAAACATAGATAACAACCACAATACAAAATCAAATAATCAAACCATTTTACACTCGCAAAGTCCTCCAATTATCATAATCCCGCCCCTTATGCAAAACCAAACCTTCCTCCCATCCCAGTTTATCCTGTTTATCATAAACAAAATCCACCTCAATTTTCAACATAAAGCATTACACAAAATCAATACCTCAACACTCCATACTCAACAACGATAATTCACAAACAGCCAGAACATGTAACTACACATTCCCAAACATACCTACTTTCCATAGCCCCGCCCCTTATGCAAAACCAACATCCCTCCCCTGTTCTCTCTCTCCCCTGGGGGTTGTAATTGTTTTTATTTTCAAATAAATTTTAGCAAAGTCATGTATTTTAAAAATCTTAAGATTTTTCTATTTATGTCTTTATTTAGTGGTTTCATTAGTGACAAAGGCTAAACTTCCTTGGAAAAATGTCTTTTATGTAAACCATGTTTGCTATTAATTCATTCAGGGCTAAAATATGTTCATTGTCTTCTAATGAAAGAAGGGTTCCTTTCGCCGTAGTCGGGAGCCTAGCCTTTAACTAGTAAGTACTGTATTTACTGGGTTTTTGAGGGGGGGGGGGGTGTCTTTCGCTGGAAATCTCGCCTCCTACTTTGAAAATACCCGTGAAACCGGTTCAATTCGTCACAGCCAGCACTCCTGCAGAGAGTTGGGTTGTACTTGCAGTGTATACAGTACACGCGTTATGCTCTTCGTTAATGTCTGTGAAGTTTTATTTAATCTCTGAGCCATACTGATTCTTCTGGAAGCCAGTTTCCGCCAGGGAGTAAAAAAAAAAACACACTATGGTATTCTCTCCAATGCAGTGCAGTTAAAAACATACCTCTGATGCTGCTCCTAAATGAATATCGTTTATGACCATCAGAAGCTTTATGCTCCTTTTCTTTTTTCCAGTGGATTGAACAGGGAGAGGCATTTCATGATGTACTTTTCACTGATGAAACAACAGTGGCTCTGGAACAGTTTTCAACCATGTCGTTTTATAAAAAGGGGAGATATGTACACGTTACTGAAGCTAAAAGTTTAGCCTTTGTCACTAATGTAAACACTAAATAAAGACATATAGAAATCCCATTTTTAGGATCAGAGTCTTACATGTGGTTATTTCGAAAACGTTTGTATGTGCTCCTTCTTACCATGTTACTGTTTACCGTTACTGACCATATTAAGTTTAAGTGCCTGTGGGCACTTTTCCTGTCCGTGGGGGGTGGACCGTCTTTCATTAGAAGGTTAGTCTGTTCTACTCTGAGAATGTAGAGGGGGTGGGAAGTGCCCGCGGTCATTTAATTAGTATTAAAATCATAGTTATCTTTCTAGTTCACAGGTTTGCATGCATAATTTAATTTTGAAAGCCACTGAGACATCAGGTACTACTGTTGTATTTATGAAAAAGAAACAAAACAAAAAACATACTAACAACTGTGCCATCCTACTCCTTAGTTAATACATTTTATTATTCATAAACAGTTAACATTGTAAGCAAAATATTTTGAATTATATTTAACCGTATTTTTTCTTTAGTTTTGTATTTAACTTATTATATGATAGTCAGACTTAATGTATATTAATGTATATTTGAACAATGAAAATATATTTTTACAAGATTTTACATTAAGCACTTAAAATTAATATGGTTAATAATAGTAAACTGTAACATGCTGTAACAAGATCGGTTAACTGCGAAGAAAATCCTTTCAGAGAAAATGTTTCAGGTGTGAAGAACAAACCTGTTCCCACACACCCTGCCCCCACTACCATTAGAATATACACAAACATTTTAGCGTTTCATTCTGAGCAGAAGACCCTCACACCTGAAGAGTGCTGGCTGTGACGAATTAAACCGGTTTTACAGGTTTCAATCACAGATTGGGACTCAGTAAAGTAACACACAGCGCCACTGGATTTGATAATACTGTACCTAACCAAAATCCGCAATATGGAAACAGAACCTAATTGTTGATAGATGATGTACTCGTAACATTTTTTCAAGACGAACTACAACATTTAAAAAATGAATTGTATGTACTTGATATCTCTAATCAATCCACGGGTTCCAGCACAAAACGAAACTAAATCGCATACCGTTTAGCGCTTCTTATTAGCTGCTCAAAAGTAATTTGACCGTATGAAATGCATAATATAAACCTAGAAACATATACGTGAGCAGTACTTAAGCACTGTAGTATCGGTGTTAAGACATACCTCTCAAATACTGTAAATCAAGTTAAAAATATCTCAAGACCGATTCTGGTCGTAATGAAACCATGTTTCGTGTATGTTTTCTTTTTCATCTTGAAATAACTCATTTCTAAATACCTTTTTCACTGTTAACATCTTGTAGCAACTTTGCGACAAAATATACACTCTGACAGTTCATCCTGCTACCAACATTAAATAAAACAAATCTTAAGATTTCTATATTTATGTCTTTATTTAGTGGTTTCATTCGAAGCTTACAATGTTTAGGGAGAAATGGAATACTGGTGTGTATTTTTTTCTTTAAAGTACCGAGACCAGCCATATACTGTATGTTTATGTTAAGATTTCCCTTCAGTGGTAAAATTAGATATGAATATTCAATACTTAAACGGGCACAGTTAAGACATTAAATATACATATACATATTGTATACAGTACAGTTTGCATACGGTAATATGTTTATGTTACGCGATTAAAAAATAAATAAATAAAACTGAAAATGTCCAGCACCAGCTGGATTCGAACACACAACCTGCCAGTTGGTAGTCACGCACCTAGACCAGTAGGCTACAAGACAGCTCGCATAAGCAGGCAGGCGAAACAGCCCTGCCGCAGTACACGGATATAATCATACCGTTATTAAATTCTTGAGATACGCGATTCCATATTATATTCCCTTTTAATCAAATTCTAAAAGTATGCTTGTTGACTCCAGTATCACGTTAGTTAAAGACTTCGAAGCTTACAATGTTTAGGGAGAAATGGAATACTGGTGTGTATTTTTTTCTTTTCATGATAGGTGTCGCATTTTAAATCATTTTCGTAGTTAGAAATTATGAAACGCCCTGTTAAAAGCAAGGAAGTTTTTATGCCCGTTGAAGTAAAACAAAATGCCTGACAAAGTATGGCTTGGACAGATTCCAAGTGCTTGTACAAATGTGCTAAAGAAATTATACTTTGAGTATACAGCTTGTCCAAAGTCATCCATTATTAATACTATTAGTAATATCTTCAGTAAAGGCTTTGATGCATAAATATTTCTGATAAAGGTAGGTTGTGTACTTTTGTCCAACTGAGCAATCTTGCTTTCATAAAATATACCAACATTTGAATGACTGATGATTAACATGCTGTAATACACAGTTCAAAATTAAAGGCTCGAATGCTGTACATGAGAGGTTAAGCTCCCCCTGGCGGTTTTACAAGGCGACGCCGGATAGCTAGTCACGTGACACACGTGATACCGCGTGATACCCCGGTGGGCGTGTCGCGGTATGCCGTGAAATACCTCACCCATTTTGAATGGCTGCATCTGTATTTAGAAATGAGTTATTTCAAGAAGAAAATTTTCAGAATAATTGCAAATCTAGCAGGATAGAGAAAGCACAGAAAACAGGCAGTTAGATTGATCAGATTAGTATGAAAAGTTATTTAGCAAAGGGAATGAGAAGAGTGACAAACTAGTATGCTTTAGATCTTTTTATCTGAACCAGGGAAAACTGATCATGTTTCTCTATAACAATAATAAAAAACTGATATCACTGGGAATACAAATTGAGAGCTCTGGGGTGCAGCTAGAGAAGACCCTGTCACCCACAGAATGTAGATGTTCTTGAGGACAGCTAGAAGACCAGAGTCAGACGGACAAAGGTGGGGAGTAGACAGATAATAAGCCATATACTGTAGGTACTGAATGAGGATGAGGATTTTGAAGTTGACTCGAAACCTGATAGATAACCAATGCAAGGACTTGAAAACAGGTGTAATGCATCCCTGATAGGATTCTCGCTGTCATATTCTGAACATATTGAAGATTGCTCAGTGTGGATTTAATTTCCCCAGTGAACAGGATGTGCATTTATTAATTCTAGAAAAAAAGCCTTTCTTGATTTCTCTAGTTCTTAGTATCTCTAGTTCCCTTTAAAATAAACTATTATTCCACAATGCAGAGTATTACATGGCCAGTATTTACACATGATATTTGTGATTTCAAGAAATTAACACAAGCAGCTTTTGGAGATTTAAGTGTTGGCTGAGTTATTGCAGGATAAAAGACTAGAGATGTTGGCAAGAAGAAGATAATTTTGGGATAGCTGAGGAATACACTGATAACAAGAACACTTCCTAATGGGGTTAGGCATACTTTTGATGAAGATGATGAAGTTAACAGACAGTATGTTTACATAGATACTGAAATGAGGATTGTATTTTAGATTTTGTGTAGTTGAACTGTGTGTTGGATGCACATGAATTGAAGGAATGGGCAAACATAGCTGATGCGGATCCACAGAGCCAGCATATTAAGATGTTTATAATTAGAGGCAATTTGTTTAAATAACTAGGTATGGATACTGATGTGCAAGAGAGGTGGAAAGGCTGTTTCCTTAAGCCAGCACTATAAAATATTTTATTCTCAGTGAGATGCTGCCATTTCATAGTGGGTTTCTAACACTGTGTATAGTTCCATCCACACAGTGCCTTTACTTCCATCCATTTCTAATCTCTTTATCCAGTACAGAGGATTTGGAGCCTATCCCAGTAAGCAACGGACACAAGGCAGAATACACCCTGGACATAGCGCCAGTCCATCACAGGACAGACACAAACACACACACACCAGGGCCAGTTTTCCCATAAACCAATTAACTTACCAGTATGTTTTGGAGTGCAAGAGGGAGTCATATCACACATATGGAGAAAAACCATGTAACCCAGAGAGAACATGCAAACCCCACACACACAGGATGGCAGGAATTGAACCTAGGACCCCAGTGCTCCAAGATAGCAATGCTAACCACTTTGCCACCATTATAAATGGATGGATATCTTAGTTATCTTTCTAGTTCACAGGTTTGCATGCATAATTTAATTTTGAAAGCCACTGAGACATCAGGTACTACTGTTGTATTTATGGAAAAACAAAACAAAACAAAAAGCATACTAACAACTGTGCCATCCTACTCTTTAGTTAATACAATTTATTATTTATAAACAGTTAACATTGTTAGCAAAATATTTTGAATTATATTTTACCCTATTTTTTCTTTAGTTTTGTATTTAACTTATTATATGATAGTCAGATTTAATGTATATTTGAACAATGAAAATATATTTTTACAAGATGCGGGGGAAAGTGCAACAACTTATTACAGTGCTAAATTTAATATTATTGCTTATAGTTATACTTTCTTAATTAGATGTATTTAAAACAGTGAACTAAGCGTAACATACCATTCAGAAATACAATCGAGAACAGTTTTGTGGTGTTTGTATGGATGAAACGTTTCTAAAATGTATAAATGTGATTGAATCCCATGGAACTATGACTTTATTTTTTAACAAACATTTCTTTGAAAAAATGAAACGTTTCCCTTGGTCAGAGATTAAATAAAACCTCACTCGCACCAAACAAATTTATATTTCTTAATATCACAACATGATCGGATTTAAGTCTTTTTAATAACAATGAATAGTCACCTATGTGTTACAAAATAAACATTTATATTGATTTGAATCGCGTTTTGATTTAAATCGTAAACGCGTGTTTAAATATGTTTAAAAGCGATATACTGTATAAAAGCGCTGATTCTTATGGAGTGTGTTCAGCGGGGGATTCAAAAAAAATTTTTTTTAATCGCGTATCTAAGGAAAATTGCAGTATAACTTTGTTCATGCACAAACAGTGGCATGTTACATTATAATTTGGGTGTCTCCTCTTGCCAGAAAGCTCTAAATTGCATTTTGAGTGCGGTTTTTGACTTTTTCTAAATTGCAACCCATAAATAAAGCTGATAAAGCTTAGACTAACTGTATTCTAAACTGTATTACAACAGCACATTGGACAATGCAACGTAAATTGCAAAAATGCACTTGGAATCTGTCCAAGCCCTCCTACGAAAATTATTTAAACTGCGACACTGATCATTCATCTCTAAATAAACTTTATTTTATATAGCGTTTTAAGCGAATAGGTAATTAGATTGCTCATAAACCTAATCGCTTTTCCTACATAAACAAAGCGTGATTGCTCTCTGAAAATGCTTTTCCTTTATATTTAGGCTCAGATTTAAACTACAGATCGTATTATTATAAACTTTCTTGGAAAAATGTATTTTATGTAAACCATGTTTGCTATTAATTCATTTAGGCCTAAAATACGTTCATTGTCTTCCAATCGAGTCGAGTTGACATTGGAAGCTTTCCACCCGGACTGTTACACCAACGCATTAGCATGTTAAAGCGATTTCATTGAGGAGCCCAGCTACCAGTTAACACTGTACTTCCTACTTTGAAAATACCTGTGAAACCGGTTTAATTCGTCACAGCCAGCACTCCGGCAGAGAGGGGGTTGTACTCGTAAAGTAGAAGCAGGCGAGATTTCCAGCGAAAGACACCTCCCCCCCCCCCTCAAAAACCCAGTAAGCAGTAATGCTTTATGTTGAAAATTGAGGTGGATTTTGTTTATGATAAAGAGGATAAACTGGGATGGGAGGAGGGTTTGTTTTTGCATAAGGGGCGGGATTATGATAATTGGAGGAATTTGCGAGAGTATAATGGTTTGATATATTTGATTTTGTATTGTGGTCGTTATCTATGTTTTTGGTTGGTATTATGTTTATATGGTTGTTTTTGTTGGTTGGTTGTTATTATGGTTATTAATAATACAATCTATAGTTGAAATCTGAGCCTAAATAAAAAGAAAAAGCAAGTGATTAGGTTTATGAGCAATCTAATTACTTATTCATTTAAAACGCTATATAAAATAAAGTTTATTATTAATTTGCTGGACAGAGCGGTGAACATTATTATGCATAAGACAAAGATAACGATCCTGATCAGTTTAGAAATCTGTGTACGCTGTAAGGTTTTTACTTCTTAAACTTTTAAAATACACGTTTCGAATAGAAAGAAATCCTCTTCCTGGTACAGTTGCATGAAGAGAGAGGCGAAACAGCTCTACACAGCCCTGACGCAGTACACGAATATAATCATATCGTTATTAAATTCTTTAGATACGCGATTCCATATTATATTCCCTATTAATCAAATTCTAAAAGTATGCTTGTTGACTCCGGTACCTCTTTAGTTAAAGACTTCGATGCTTAAAATGTTTAGGGAGAAATGGAATACTGGTGTGTATTTTTTACTTTAAAGTACCAAGACCAGCCATATACTGTATGTTTAAGTTCCAAAATTAATAGAGTTTATGGCCTTCACACGCGTTGCAGTATGCTCCTATTCGTTTTATGCTCAGGCACTAAGATTTCCCTTCAGTGGTAAAATTCCATATAAATATTAAATACTACAACGGGCACAGTAAAGACGTTTACTGTAAATCTTTCTACGACAGACCAACGGACCACGAGTGCCCCTGACGGTCAACCAATCACGTACCGCGGTACCCCGCGTCATCTTGCGTCACGATGCGCGACGCCGTAGCCAATTACCTCCGGTACGTGTCTGAATGGCGCACTTTGAATGGCTGCATCTGTAACTGTCGTGTGGATAGTTTCACAAGAATCAGACAAAGATTTAAGCATTGCTTGTTCTAGATAAAACTGCAAAAAAAAACAACAGCCCATAATGTACTTCTTTGCGGCTCTGTTTGCCCAAATCATATATTCACAACGTGAAATTAGAAAATAATATTACGTAACCAAAATCCGCAATATGGAAACAGAACCTGTGTAATTGTTGACAGATGATGTACTCGTAACATTTTTACAAGACGAACTACAACATTTAAAAAATGACTTGTATGTACTTGATATCTCTAATCAATCCACGGCGATATAGTTAAAGCAGTCCCCGCACAAAACAAAACTAAAACGCCCTGGGCATACCGTTTCGCGCTTCTTATCAGTTGCTCAAAAGTAATTTGACCGTATGAAATGCATAATATAAACCTAGAAACATATACGTGAGCATTATTTACGTATTATCGGTGTCAAGACATACCTCTCAAATACTGTAAATCAAGTTAAAAATATCTCAAGACTGATTCTGGTCATAATGAAACCATATTCCGTGTATGTTTTCTTTAAAGTACCGAGACCAGCCATATACTGTATGTTTATGTTCCAAAATTAATATAGTTTATGGCCTTCACACGCGTTGCAGTATGCTCCTATTCATTTTATGCTCAGGCACTAAGATTTCCCTTCAGTGGTAAAATTCCATATGAATATTCAATACTACAACGGGCACAGTAAAGTCGTTTACTGTAAATCTTTCTACGACAGACCAACGGACCACGAGTGCCCCTCTCGGTCAACCAATCACGTACCGCGGTACCCCGCGTCATCTTGCGTCAAAATGCGCGACGCCATAGCCAATTACCTCCGGTACGTGTCTGTACCGCGCACTTTGAATGGCTGCATCTGTAGGCCTCCTTTCCTTTCCCTGGACGAAGACAAGCTGCTGCAGGGAGGGTTGTGTGCAGGTGCTGTCTCTCTACAGTATTCCTTTTCCAGTCATTTACTGCATAAAATAAACATTTATTTGTAATATATTTTACATATTTGGAAATTTAATTAAAACTAAATCATATATATTGTTACAGCTTTGTGTGACTGAGAAGTGTCTCTGTGACACTGGGATCTGTAAACACTTCTAACTTCAAAGCAGAGAGGTTGTTTGCTGAGGTCTGGGGGGGTTCCTTGAGCAGAAACAATAATAAAGTTTATCTTGGTATGCCTAGGCAAGTTGTGGATTAATGGTTGCAAAGGAGCAGGGCAGAAAAACACAGTATAAGTTCACCTTAGAAGGAAGAGAGGGGAGGAGAGAGAGGACCAGGAGGAAGAGGAGAGAGAGGTCCAGAGGAGTTGGGACTTGAAGCTTGTGCCAGGCAAGAGCCCCTACTTTATGATCATCCAAACAAAACCTGACTGGAGCTAAGTATTTGAACCTTGTTCAAGAGAGTGTTTTAGGGAACTTGGGTTTCCTGAGTAAAAGAGACCTCAGTTAGAAACGTATTTCCTGATTACGGTGCATTTTATGGATAGGGATTTATGGATAGCTCCCATTTATTTTGTAGCAGCCAGGGTGCAGAGAGAGAGATTTAACTGCAGGCTACTTTTTATTTGGTTAGAAGGCAGCTCATCTCTTGTGTGGCCTCTGTAGGCATATTAAGAGTTTAGTGCTTAGTAGTCTGTTTTTTTGGGGTCAGACCTCTGAAAGACCTTGTCTGTAAATACTGTATATACGTAACATGTTTTGTTGTGTGTTGTATCATTGTTTTAAAATATCTGTCCAACCCCATTTGTAACAATATAACGTAACTTGGTGTGTGTTTGTTTTGTGTCTTGTGTAGTTTATTTTAATAAATATTTGTTTTAGCCAAGTGTGCCTGGATTATTACTCCTCTCAACAAAGCTGTGCCAGAGAATAAAGAATTCACATGTCTATGATTATACCAGCCACTCGGATATAGAAATCACTTACAAGTCGGGGGTTATGAATAATTATTTCACTGATTGACTAAACCGCTTGGTCAATTCCTGATTTTCACCAGTTTTGTAACCCCCTATTTGTAACAATATATGTATTTATATATAAAAAAATTATCATTCCAAACTGCCACTAGAGTATGCTGTTGTGCTTCTAACTACATTGTTCAGCGTCCCACACTGGACACACAGCAGAGCAGCAAAAGTGCTTATTAGCTTCACAAGCAGAAGTCTCTCTCTTAGATCCTTTTAAGTCCAAAGTCCAAAACTGAGAAACTCTTAATATGAAAGCTCACATAAAGCTCAAGCTCCAAGATCCACAGTCACACGGTTCATTACTTTCAGGCACATTACAATGTGCTCTCCTTCTGGACAGCAGATAACCAACAACTGCAAGCCTCAGACTCCTAGATTTTAATATTTCTATCAATTGGTCAGGTGACTGAGTTCGGCAGGTTTCCCCACACTTTTCTGGGAACTGTTGTACAAATAAGAGATACCATCATGTCTGAATGTGCAGTTCCATCTCAATACATTTTATAAACTCTTACTTCTAACTTTTGAATACCTAAATTATGATTCTGGTTGATTCCCTTGGCCCTTAATTATCCGGACATGTAAAAAACAGCCTGTAAACTATGGTTTCACAAAAATGTCCATACTTTGTTGAATGTCTGTATGCACAGTGCCTTGTGCAAGTATCCCCATCCAATGATGATTTGTAATTTTGTTCAATTGCAACATATCTTGAAAAGATATGTACACATTAAGTAAATAGTTTAAGTTAAATTTAAATTTAAATGCTCGAACGTAACTGGTGAAAGAAGCCATAATTCAGCAAAACTTACAGAAAATCAAAAGCTAAAATGTATTGCTTGCTTAGTTAGCCATTTGCTACTACAAACTTAAGTTAGTTCAGGTGCACAAAATTACTTTGACACAGAAACTGTGGAATGGCCAAGGAGTTTTCCAAAACTTGCTCAAGCAGTTTTGAAAGCCACAGATCAGGAGTGGCATACAAAAACAATCTAAAACACTGAATGTCCCTTTGTCTTGGAAATATACCTATCAAGGAAGCCACAAGAGAGAGAGTTCTCACCTGAGTAAGGTCTTTATTTCAATATTGCAATATTGGGAGCCCTGCTGCCCTGCTGCATCAGAGACTCAATTTGTTACAAGCAGTACAGGGTTTTTATAAGATGATGTGCTGTAAGAGAAAGCTCAGCACTTTGTCCCTTCTAAAACTTCCCCTTTCCCTAGGACAAAACAGATTACATCATAAAACGAAAGAAGAAGCACCACTAGATTTGTTATTCAAAGCTTATCAGTTACTTTCGGCTAATCTAACGACCCAGACAGCATATATTGTTTTGGTACATTGTCTTCTAAAGTAACCTAAAAATCTGCACGTACTGTAGCACAGCAGTTACATCCTTGAAATATATTTTCTAAAAGCACCAATATATTTTTCGCATAGCTCTCTACATTTTAAGAATCAATTTACTTATTAGATTTCTATTTCACCCTTTCAGCCTCATGAGCAATTATTAAGAAACGGAAACTGCATCATGCCATCCAGACATTGCCTAAACCAGGCTGCCTGGTCTGAGCCCCCAGAAAAAGAGGTGCAGATAGCACCCCAGGAACCCAGGGCCCCAGCACTGTGAGGCTGAAATGCAAACAACTGCAATGTTCTGATTTAAAAAAACAGGAAGTTACACATGAAACTCAATATTATGTACATTTTTCTATGCCCTGTGACAATGTAGGGAAGCAACTAAAAGCAAACAATGTTTGGGTGTATAACAAAAAAATGTGTAATTTAAATATGCTTAAGTTATGCTTAAATTGTACAATATAATGGAATATTGTATTCGGTTGTGGTCACCACACTGCAGAAAAGATTAGAAAGGCTTCTAAGAAGCGTAACAAAATAATTCCTGGTCTCAAGAGACTACTGCATACAGAAACAGGTTCAGAGAGATCAATCTCTTCAATCTATAATAGAAAAAAAAGGAGATTTGATTGAATTAAACACAATAAATTTATACATGTTCAACCCAGGGGACTGTTTTACACACAGTAGTGAAACAAGTAGACACCTCTTTACTCAAACAGTAGTGGAGCTTCCTATTTAAATTTTTCAATATATCTTGGGGAAATTAAAAACCTCTCTTAACAATGTGACCCATTTGATACAAGCATTCCTCAATTCTCTGTATAATTATTTGATTTTATTAATATGCACAGAATCTATTAGGCCAGGGGTCAGCAACCTATGGCACATGTGGCAATACTGGTACACAAAGGGGTTTTTAAATGCACACTCAATGAAAGGAGCATATACAATAAAACTCTAATAAGCCACAAATAAATTAAGTTAAAAAACAATAAAACGTTATGCCTGTTATGTAATCCTCTATTCTACCCAATTAAATATATTTGGCATTAAAAAAAAATTTCACTCTTTTTACTGCTTTATTTTTAGCAGGGCTAGCCTATTGTTTTCACAGGAAATCTTGCAATCTGTGCTGTTGATTACATTTTTCACACTTAACTGTGAAGTCAAATTTTGTAAAGCTGTGGGAAGGTTTAAGCACCTTTATGCAATGTCTTGATACAATCAATCACTTGTTGTCAGTAAAAGATCAAAACTACCCTGAACTTTATGAAGAAAATTGGTTTGCAAAACTAAAATGTTTCTGGCTGACAACACCATGCAGATGAATGAATTCAACCTCTCGAGTCTTCATGTGACAATTGGCATCAAATTGTTCCGTCAGATTTTAGGATGTCCAACATTTTGGCCAAATGTTTTCTTTTCTGACTAAACCATTTCAGCTTTGATATCAGCAACATAGATCTTAAAGTACTTCAGTGGACAGGGGTTGAGGATTTTGAAATGCACCTTAGTAAAGGTAGCTTGAAGATAGATATTCACTCACTTTCATTTCATTTTGAACTTCAATAGTGTCTTTAACGGAACCACCCAGAGTCAAACTAAATGTCAAACTTCTTTCATTTTTTTAGGGCGATTTGTGATTTCTTTCACAATATTCACTGAAGCATCCAAATGCCTTTTTTGAGACAGAAAGCTATAATCACCATTATACCTGTTGTGACACTACATTATAACTAATTTACTGCAGTACTCCCTCCATGCCTGTTCACTTTTCCTTTCCTTACACAGGTTCCCATGGGCATTTGCCTCATCAGTGATATTTTGTGCAGTCCTGTCTGCCCTGGCTCTATTCCCAGGGAAGCCTCCTACATCTGGAGCAGCCCGCACTCCTGAAGCAGCACATGCTTCATGCTGTCTATTTTCCCTGGAAACCTGGATAAAACCTAGCTCAAGATTAGCTAAAACCTGGCAAAACACAAGATGATCTACGGGGGTTTCTGGTGGTTTAATTTTATTAATTATCTTCATGGTAAATTATTATAGCCTTCTAAAGCCATAGAACATTGCATTAATACAGAAAGATAGAAGAAGGAAGACAGAAAGAGAGGAACACCCACCTCTTCATCAAAGCTTGTATCATGAGAAATGACCTCATCCTGATCAGTTTTGGAGACCTGAGTCTGGTTAAGTGGAATTTAGACTATTTTGTTATGGGTGCTATTTGTGGTGGAAATAAACAGCAGTCTGTTGTTCAAGGGATAAACCCAGCAGCGAGTGAGGAAAGAGGCAGTTGTACTGAAACAAGCAAGCTGACATACTCAGGCAGTAGTGAGTGCTTCAAGCCAGGTAAGCATGGTGAACAAACAGGCAAACAGAATCCAAGGACGAAGTTAGGAACAAAGCAAAGTTCACAGCCAGCAGTAAATAGCAGCAAGGCACCAAGGGAAATCCAAAGGGCGTAATTTAAAACGTTGCAAAACCAGAAGCCTGGGAAACACTAGGTCAGGAACACATGAACCCAAGATAAAGCACTGTGAAACTCTAAACAAACACTATACCAGAGCATAGAGCACAGTCAGAGTAGACCTTAAATAGGTGCCACCAGTACCACCTGAAACAGGCACGGTCATGAATTGCTTCCAGGTGGAACGGTTCTCCTGTCTCATTACATTACCATGGCAACCTGCCACACCTACACACCTGCCATTTATGAAGTCTGCCACGGCAATACTAACTTGCTCCGCAGTCGGGTGGACTGTGACATGTGGAATCCTCACACTTAAAACATTCACTCCTAGTGCTGACATGTATTGTTAGAACTAGTAGATTAACTTCAATTCACTTTTGAGCATCCATGTTGTAGGAAAAGAAGATTAAGATCCGATAATATGTCTAGTGTATGATTGTATACAGATGCAGCCATTCAAAGTGAGCGGTACAGACACGTACCGCAGGTAAGATGACACGGGGTACCGCGGTGCGTGATTGGTTGACCGACAGGGTCACTCGTGGTCCGTTGGTCTGTCGTAGAAAGACTTACTGTAAACGTCTTTACTGTGCCCGTTGTAGATATTGAATTTTACCACTGAAGGGAAATCTTAGTAGCTGAGCATAAAAAGAATAGGAGCATACTGTGACGCGTGTGAAGGCCATAAACGATATTAATTTTGGAACGTAAACATACAGTATATAGCTGGTCTTGGTACTTTAAAGAAAAAAATACACACCAGTATTCCATTTCTCCCTAAACATTGTAAGCTTCGAAGTCTAACTAACGTGATACCGGAGTCAACAAGCATACTTTTAGAATTTGATTAAAAGGGAATATAATATGGAATCGCGTATCTAAAGAATTTAATAACGGTATGATTATATCCGTGTACTGCGACAGGGCTGTGTAGGGCTGTTTCGCCTGCCTGATCATGCGAGCTGTCTTGTAGCCTACTGGTCTAGGTGCGTGACTACCAACTGGCAGGTTATGTGTTCGAATCCAACTGGTGCTGGACCTTCCAGTTTTATTTATTTATTTTTTAATCGCGTAACATAAACATATTACCGTATGCAAACTGTACTGTATACAATATGTATATGTATATTTAATGTCTTAACTGTGCCCGTTTAAGTATTGAATATTCATTTCTAATTTCACCACTGAAGGGAAATCTTAACATAAACATACAGTATATGGCTGGTCTCGGTACTTTAAAGAAAAAAATACACACCAGTATTCCATTTCTCCCTAAACATTGTAAGCTTCGAAGTCTTTAACTAACGTGATACCGGAGTCAACAAGCATACTTTTAGAATTTGATTAAAAGGGAATATAATATGGAATCGCGTATCTCAAGAAATTAATAACGATGTAATTATATTCATGTTGCAAAAGAACTGCAACGGACATAAAAACTCCCTTGCATGGTTTCATTATGACCAGAATCGGTCTTGAGATATTTTTAACTTGATTTACAGTATTTGAGAGGTATGTCTTAACACCGATACTACAGTGCTTAAGTACTGCTCACGTATATGTTTCTAGGTTTATATTATGCATTTCATACGGTCAAATTACTTTTGAGCAACTAATAAGAAGCGCGAAACGGTATGCGTTTTAGTTTCGTTTTGTGCTGGAACCCGTGGATTGATTAGACATATCAAGTACATACAAGTCTTTTTTTAAATGTTGTAGCTCGTCTTGAAAAAATGTTACGAGTACATCATCTATCAACAATTACACAGGTTCTGTTTCCATATTGCGGATTTTGGTTAGGTATTATCAAATCCAGTGGCGCTTTTAGTTTACTGAGTCCCATGTCACATGGTCTGTGATTGAAACCTGTAAAACCGGTTTAATTCGTCACAGCCAGCACTCTTCAGGTGTGAGGGTCTTCTGCTCAGAATGAAATGCTAAAATGTTTGTGTATATTCTAATGTTAGTGGGGGCAGGGTGTGTGGGAACAGGTTTGGTTGAAATTGCATTGGAGATCTATGTTCTTCACACCTGAAACATTTTCTCTGAAAGCATTTTCTTCGCAGTTTAACTGATCTTGTTACAGCATGTTACAGTTTACTATTATTAACCATATTAATTTTAAGTGCTGAATGTAAAATCTTGTAAAAATATATTTTCATTGTTCAAATATACATTAATATACATTAAGTCTGACTATCATATAATAAGTTAAATACAAAACTAAAGAAAAAATAGGGTTAAATACAATTCAAAATATTTTGCTAACAATGTTAACTGTTTATGAATAATAAAATGTATTAACTAAGGAGTAGGATGGCACAGTTGTTAGTATGTTTTTTGTTTTGTTTCTTTTTCATAAATACAACAGTAGTACCTGATGTCTCAGTGGCTTTCAAAATTAAATTATGCATGCAAACCTGTGAACAAGAAAGATAACTAAGATATCCATCCATTATATTCCATAATATCCATGAAATATATGGCGCTGAAATACACTATGTGCGACGCATAAAAGACACCAAGGGATTGGGTGAGCTCCCATCACAAAAAAAAAACTGCGAACCTGCACTACAGCGACCATAGTACAGTATGGAGACCAAGGCGTTTTACGGGAAGAGACGGGGTGCTTCTGCCGCCCCAGCTTCCAAAGAGCGAAGGGTAAGCAAATACAGCAGACTTCATCTGAAATACGCGATTACAGCGCATATTACAAGGTATTATTGCCGTTTTGAATTTTAAATTCAATTATAATTATTTCTTCGTAGCGATCTACCACCAGGACAGTAAAAAAGAAAGCGGTAAGACGGAAAAAAAGAAAAGTTTATTTTGACTTCTGTTCCGGGACTGATGAATACTACTGTGTGACTTTATTTCTTACATGAATTATGTTATTTTGCCACAGGCCGTGGGTCTCTGCTCTTGGCCACTGGCCAGGGTGCCAACCTGTAGAAGCAGCACCTGTATGGAGACATTTCGGCAGCAGCGGGAGCATTACGATCCCCGCCGGCTATCTCCCCCAGGAAGCACAGCGGAATTCACAGATGCCAGTGGGACGAATAATTCTCCCAGATGTCCAACTGCTACCCATCACCCAGGAGATGGAAGGGGGGTTGTACTTGCAGTGCATCGGCATAGACGGGAAAGCAAGAGCCGACCGCTACGCCGCCCTCGTGTTTCGAAATCTTGTAACTTTTGAAATTTACTGGGGGTGGACCACGTCTGTAAATTTCGATGGGTCCAGAGGCAAAAGTGCCTTGCCTTGCAATCTCCGGGAAACCATTAGTACGATGGTGAATCGGAGATTCTCAACCCTTGCTGCGTACGACTGGAAAAGAATTCGTGATCGGATCAACGAAATGCTTCGTAGGAGGAGGCGGTCTTTTCCTCTTGTCTAACAGTCTGTCCACAAACAAAACATTCCTGTTAGACAAGAGGAATTGAAAAAAAACAATTTTGTCAATGAAAACCGGTGTGTGTGTCTCTCCCTGCTGGATGTCCCTCTCACAAACTGCTGAATGAATAAAATAATTTTATTGAAAACGAGTTTGCGATTGTCTGGTCTTTAAATTCTTGAGATACGTGATTCCATATTATATTCCCTTTTAATCAAATTCTAAAAGTATGCTTGTTGACTCCGGTATCGCGTTAGTTAAAGACTTCGATGCTTAAAATGTTTAGGGAGAAATGGAATACTGGTGTGTATGTTTTCTTTAAAGTACCGAGACCAGCCATATACTGTATGTTTAAGTTCCAAAATTAATATCGTTTATGGGCTTCACACGCGTTGCAGTATGCTCAGGCACTAAGTAAAAGGAGATGCTTCGTATTGCTTGACTAATTTTAAAAACTAAGTTATAAATGCAGACGCTCCCTCTTTCTCCCTCCCTCCCGGTTTAACAGTCCGGGTATGGCAGGCTTCCAATGTCAACTCGACTCGATTGGAAGACAATGAACGTATTTTAGCCCTAAATGAATTAATAGCAAACATGGTTTACATAAAATCCATTTTTCCAAGAAAGTTTATAATAATACGATCTATAGTTGAAATCTGAGCCTACTTTAAAAATAAAGGAAAAGCATTTTCAGAGAGCAATCACGCTGTGTTTTTGTAGAAAAAGTGATTAGGTTTATGAGCAATCTAATTACCTATTCGCTTAAAACGCTATATAAAATAAAGTTTATTTAGAGATGAATGATCAGTGTCGCAGTTTAAATAATGTGAGTCAGGAAACTAACACAGCGCCACCGGATTTAATAACGCAATAAAAACGCTATAAAATAATGTGACACAGTACAGCACAGTACAATAATACTGACCATGACTTTAGAAGCATAAATTACCTTACACTCAATTTAAACACAAGCTGTCTTTCTGTATGAATCTCTAAGCTGGTTCATACAGAAAATGTAGAAATGCATTAGCCTGATTATGATTAAAAAACACATAATTAAACACGCGTTTGCGATTTAAATCAGAACACGATTTAAATCAATATAAATGTTTATATTGTAACGCATACTGTCCAGCCTCCATTTCTCTATAAAAATTTACTGTTGCACACACACACACAATAGAAGCAGGAACCGCTGTCAGAATGGAAGATATGTTCAAAATATCGCAAATATCGATCATGTTGCGATATTCTGAAATATAAAAGTCAATTGATTGTCCATAATATCGCTTACCTATTTTTTCGAAGAAATGTTTGTTAAAATAAAAGTCCAGCACCAGCTGGATTCGAACACAAAATCTGCCAGTTGGTAGTCACGCACCTAGACCAGTAGGCTACAAGACAGCTCGCATGATCAGGCAGGCGAAACAGCCCTACACACCCCTGTCGCAGTACACGGATATAATCATACCGTTATTAAATTCTTTAGATACGCGATTCCATATTATATTCCCTTTTAATCAAATTCTAAAAGTATGCTTGTTGACTCCGGTATCACGTTAGTTAAAGACTTCGAAGCTTACAATGTTTAGGGAGAAATGGAATACCGGTGTGTATTTTTCCTTGTGATATTTTAAGCTCTAGTTGAATGATAGGTGTCGCATTTTAAATCATTTTCGTAGCTAGAAATTATGAAACGCCCTGTTAAAAGCAAGGACGTTTTTATGCCTGTTGAAGTAAAACAAAATGCCTGACAAAGTATGGCTTGGACAGATTCCAAGTGTTTGTACAAATGTGCTAAAGAAATTATACTTTGAGTATACAGCTTGTCCAAAGTCATCCATTATTAATACTATTAGTAATATCTTCAGTAAAGGCTTTGATGCATAAATATTTCTGATAAAGGTAGGTTGTGTACTTTTGTCCAACTGAGCAATCTTGCTTTCATAAAATATACCAACATTTTAATGACTGATGATTAACATGCTGTAATACAGAGTTCAAAATTAAAGGCTCAAATGCTGTACATGAGAGGTTAAGCTCCCCCTGGCGGTTTTACAAGGCGACGCCGGATAGTTAGTCACGTGACACACGTGAACTGCGTGATACCGCGTAATACCGCGACACGCCCACCGGGGTATGCCGCGAAATACCTCACCCATTTTGAATGGCTGCATCTGTACGTGTGTTGGTCCTGCTATATGCTAACTACAACCTACAGAGTCAAGGAGAAAAAATACATTTTTACTGAAGGTGTCTGTCTGTATGTTCATTTGTATGTAAAAGTCACCTTATATTACAACTTTGTCTAAATTAATAAATAAATTAATGAGCAGCTCACCAAATTCAGCAAGAAATAATGCATATGGTCCTGGGGGTCTGTACACTAAAAGAATGTATGTAAATGATTGGGTGTTATTTTAAGAAGCATTGCTTCAAATGTTTGAAAGTCATTAATAGTTTTTAATTCAATTCTCGAAGACTCACTGAAAATGGTTGCTAGACCACCTCCACGCCCTGAGCAAGCTTTCTATAAAAAAGTATAGCCATTAGTTGAGGCTTCAACTAAAGGAATAGTGTCTGTGGACCTAAGCCAGGTTTCTGTTAGTAGGCACAGGTCAGAGTTGGTGTGAAGCACCATATCATTAACCAGAACTGATTTGTCGCCTAGTGATCGAACATTAAACAGTGAGCATTTTATGGTAGTTTCATGTTTTAACTGATTTAGGTTTACCAGTGGAATGGAGATTAAATTGTCAACACAGGAGCCCCTAATGGAATTCTGAATTCTAATCTAGGTCTAGTGATAGTAGCAATACTCTGTCTATTCACACTCATATCTTGTTCTGAATAGTAATGTTATTGATGGGATG
Organism: Lepisosteus platostomus; assembly: GCF_059453375.1. Taxonomy (NCBI): domain Eukaryota; kingdom Metazoa; phylum Chordata; class Actinopteri; order Semionotiformes; family Lepisosteidae; genus Lepisosteus; species Lepisosteus platostomus. Next base: position 38,910,103 of record NC_142614.1, on the reverse strand, counting down.
CCGTGTGGTAGAGAACCTGGGTCGATACAGGAGGTGAACTAGAGGTGGGAGTACAGACAGCACACGATTTAAGATCACATGGCTGAGGCCTGGGTGGTGCTCTTAGTAGTCAAGCAAGCAACATATATATATATATGCTATATTTTGGGACAGAATTAATGATCCCCTCTGTTTAAGTTGGAGGTGGAGGTTAAGGTGGTTTATAAAAGCCAGGCTGTTCCCAAAAATATCCCAATTATTAATAAAGGTTATTTTATTGGATGCACAACAAGTCTCTAACCAGCGATTTAGGGAGCATAGCCTACTATAGGGTACGTCCCCTCTGTATAGTATTGGTAAGGGACCAGACAATTAAATTCTAACATTTTCTTTCAACAAAGAATGGACCGCAAAATACTTTTTCACAGTGTTGGAACAAAGGCTTTATGTTTAATTTGTAAGGAAAGTGTTGCAGTGTTCAAAGAATACAATCTCAGTTGGCATTTTTCTACCAAACATGCTAACTAAGCTAGCAATCTGTCATGCGAGAAGCGGGCTAATAGAGCTTCCAAATTAGCCGCTAGTTTACTGGCTCAGCAAACTGTATTTTTCCACCCTTCTACTATCCAAGAGGCTAGCACAATAGCAAGCTACCTGCCTGCATATAAAATTGCTAAACAAAGCAAGCTGTTCTCTGAGGAGAGCTTTTGAAGGAGTGTATGATAGAAGCCACAGGTAATCTTTGTCCAGAAAGCAAGAGCAAATTTGAGAAAATAAGTTTATCATGCAGAACAGTTACCCGTTGGGTCAAGGTAATCAGTGAAGACTTAGCTTGTGAGTTGAATGTCAAGTTTTATTCAGTTTTTTTTTATTTCAATTTATTTTTTCTCTCAGGTTATCGTTAACCTTGAACTAATAAGCCTATGTTGGATTTTAAACTTATATAGGGCATAGGCCATCTGTAACAGCAGCCTGAAGTGGCCCTCTATACAGCTTCAAAGTTTTATGTGGCCTTTGGGCCAAAAAAGTTTGCCCACCTCTGGTCTAGGTTCTCCTCTTTAGAACTGTTACTGTAACTCAATAATCCTCAGAAGCCTGTATGTTATGGGTGTGCTTTCATTGGTTTTCTTTTATCATATAAAAAAATTCTCCATTCTCAAAAAATCTTGGGCAAAGTCAAACACCACCCAGGCAATGACAGACCAGGTTCTGCCTCAGCAGTCACAATGCCACACAGCAATACCTCTGCAAATGTTGCACACCAATAAGCATCTCTGTCCTTGCTAATGTCCTTAACACCTTTATAAACAGAATAGTACGCATAAATTTCAATTTTAAAAGGATGTGTAACCTGCATGAATACAAACTCTGACTAAATAAATGTTTTCCCTAAAGCAAGTTTACACTATATTTTAATTAATTATAACTACACTTGCATTCAACAAGCTTTACTATTGTCCTATAAAACAGGTTTATCAGAACAAAACCATAAAATGTCAGAGGAATCATAAAATAACCTGTATCACAAAATCCCTCTGCCCTAATGGAACAACAATCCACACTTGAATGCTTGCTTTAATACTGATATAGTACAAGTTGATACAGTCACGCCCAGGCTGGGAGCAACTTGATGCCTGAGGTTGAACGGATGATCACCTTTAACTTTAAGAGACTGAGGTACTTAACAAGACAGAAGGAAAAATTAATGGTGAAAAGTACAGAAAACCTCCTGCACTTTGCAAGAAAATTGATAATAGGACAGCAGTTCTCCTGTCAGCATGACAACAACTTGAAGCACACAGCTAAAACAACACAGGAGTTTACAAAAAGACATCCCAAGAGACTCAGAGCTGTAACTGCCGTCAAAAATATATATATATATATTTCCCCTTAGAAGTGTAGCGTATGATATATAGATAAGTGGAAAATGAACCTCGTTTAAATGCATGAAACTCTGAAGCAAAATAGACAATAAAATGTGTAAAAAGCTCAAGAGAGGTTATACAGATGAATCCATTCAAAACGCGTGGGGTACGCCTCGGTACAACGTGGTGGGCGTCGCATCAAAATGCAGTATGAGGCATTATGACGCGTGATAACGCGTCATTTGACGTCGTACCAAAAATAACCATATGCAAATGAGATTATGTTAATAATATCCGGAATCACCTTGTAAAACCGCCAAGAGGAGCCAATAAAGCTTAGCCTCTCATGAACAGCATTTGAGCTGTTGGGGCTTGACATGGCAAGATGGAAGTATAAGAGCTGCCAACAACTAGCTAAAAAACAGCATGCACAGATGCTCATTACTTTCCCAAATATAATCAGCTTACAATTCTGCTGGGTCAGCTGCCGCCCATTTGCTGCCATCCTCTGAAATTGAAGTCACTGCATTAATATGTACAGATGCAGCCATTCAAAACGAGCGAGGTACATTGCGGTAAAACACGGTCACAATGCATCATATAGTGTCATACTGTTTCATACCGCAGTTATGATAATAGTGTACTGAATCACTGCCAGGTGGAGTTAATAAAACTTAACCTCTCATGTACAGCATTTGAGCTATCGTCAGAAAATGTCTGGTTTCAAATCCCAGTCATTGCTGAAGGACAGTCTTTTTCCAATTAAGAATTTAAGTTGTATACTCTTTAGACTTTTAATAATTTTAAACTGTGTATTACAGCATGTTAATCATCATTCATTAAAAAGTTGGTATATTTTATGAAAGCAAGATTGCTCAGTTAGGCAAAAGTACACAACCTACCTTTATCATAAATATTTTAATTATGCAGAAATATGTTTTGCATCAAAGTCTTTACCAAAGATATTACTAATAGTATTAATAATGTATGACTTTGGACAAGCTGTAAACTCAGAGTATTACGCTGGTCCACATTCTTTGTGACCGTCATTTTAAACAAAAATACTTTTTTATTTTTTCATTGACAAAAAGTAACACCACAGCATTTCGTTGATCTAACTCAGTGGTTCTCAAACTGTGGTACGCGTACCAGCAGTGGTACGCGGAGCGCCGCCAGCTGGTACGCCATATGATCCATAGAACTTTGTTGTGTGCGCTGAAAAATCGGGACGGTTTTCATATTTTCTATTTTAATACGTGTCGAATACGCAGCCTACGTACTGCGATACAGTGCACGCTAATACTTCAGTAGACACAAGAGATACTCTGTAATTCTATACCACTCTATAGGAATGCGTGCTACGGACGAAGTGACCAATTGTATTTAAAAAAAAACTATCTCCAGCAAATAGGGAGGAAGGAGAATGTGCGTGATTTTGGAACAATGCCAACGTTGTAAACACAGGAGTGCATAGAAATACGTGCTACCAACGCTTGTAATCTTGTGAGCACAGGAAAGCGTGATAGATAACAGAAAAATATTTAAGAACTGTTCTAAGTTAATTTGAGAAAAATACACAGAGCGTCTCTGCGTTTCGCTCCCATGCGCATGAAATAAAAACGGAAACGGGGAAAAATGCAGGCTTACGGATTGCTAAAGCAGGTAAGCTCCACACTTTTTTTGAAGAACCTTATTTACCGTTGGCAAAAGAGCTGACACGTATTATGTGTGGAGAAAAAACTGCTAAACAGCTCGACCTACTGCCCCCCTGAAAGACACAGTCATTCATAGAATTATTGAAATGATATCAAAAGTACGCTGATAGAGCGTTAAGATGAGCAGATGTTTTTCACTGCAATTAGCTGAGTCTGTAGTCAATTTGGCCAATTCACTAGTTTACGTTAGATACGAGTTTGAGGGTACGTCCCATGAGGACTTTCTGTTATGTAAGCCGCTACCAACAGGAACTACAGGAGAGCACATATTTCAGCTTCTGAATTAATTTATCGAAGAGAATGGCATCGACTGGATAAAATGTGTCGGAGTTTGTACAGATGGTGCTAGAGCGATGACAAGCCGACATAGCGGTGTAGTTGCACAAATTAGATTGGTTGCTCCAGAAATTAATGGACACATTGCAACATTCACCGCCAGAGCTTTGCATCAAGAAAATGCCAGACGATGCCTCTTAGACTCAGTTGTGAATTGTATCAAGGCTTAAAAAATGAATTCACATCTTCTTTGCTCGACTAAACAGGCTCACCCCTCTCACTGAAATGGTGCCTTTTTATTATTTTTATTTGTTGTTGTTACTGTTTTTTTCTGTAAAACACTTTGAGAAGCCACATTTAAAGGCGCTATATCAAAGTTTATTATTATAATATTTACTATATGTATGTGTGAGTGTGTGCACGCACACTCATGTTGGTCATTGAGAATTTCTGGGGTTCCTATGAGATGATGACTTGTAGGTGGTACTTGGATGCTTTGTTTGGATTAGGGGTGGTACTTGGTCCAAAAAGTTTGAGAACCACTGATCTAACTAACTAACAAGGACAGGACATTAGCTAGCCAATATGATAAAGGAATAAATGACTTTTTTTTGTTTATTTCTTTAGCACAATTATTTGAACATTTCCATCAATTGTATAAGCACTGAAAAACTGTCCAATCCCTAGTCATTTTCTTTTACTATAACAGACATAAAAACTCCCTTGCTTTTAACAGAGCGTTTCAAAATATCACAAGGATCCTCAATAGCGCAACAAAGACAACAGAAAAAGATATGTGTATCAGATACATGAGAATCCAAGCTTTTTTATCTACACTTTCTGATCTACACTAAGAAGTAGTCTTTAAATGTATTTATCACACAGTAAAAAGCAAAATTCTGGCACTGCTTCAGAAGGGTGTCAGCCAATCAGATTCCAGGACCAGAATTATCCATTTTATAATCGGGAATATAATATGGAATCACGTATCTAAAGAAATTAATAATGATATTAATTTAAGGATCTAAAGATCTAAATCTATGTATCTATATAGCTGGTAGTACTACTGTATTTCACTTTTTTCGTTAACACGTTTTGTTAACACCCGAATCGCAGGTGGATTCTGTTTTGTGTTATGGTCTGTAGCTCAAATCCTGCTTAACTAAAAATTATACATAAGAAGAGTATTATTGGACAATGCTGTGAGGCTCTGGAGGAATTTTTCTGTAAACTGAAGAGTTATAGAGGAGACACGATGTGTATCGCCTCTTTTTATACTTGTAAAAAAAACATTCCAATGTTAATGCGACACGGAAGATATTAATAATGTTGTACTTTTGGGCTTGTGGTATATTGGTCGTTAGTGAAAAGATTTAATAATTTAATCTCTTTACTGTGCACATTTTAATCCACTTAGTATTGAATATTTATATGGAATTTTACCACTAAAGGGAAATTTTAGTAGCTAAGCATAAAAAGCAGAGGAGCATGACGCATGTGAAGGTCATAAACAATATTAATTTAGGAACTTAAACATATTATGTAAACTGTATGTTGCTGGTATTGGTATTTTAAAGAACAAATATACACCAATATTCCATTTCTCCCTAAACATTTTAAGCATCAAAGTCTTACATGTAGTTCTTCTGACCATATTACTCTATCTGTATTGCTGTTTCAGTGTGTATCACATGACTTGCCTTGGTGGCGTGACGGCTTAAGTCAGCGATTAACAGTATAAGCGCGAGGTCGGGTGTTCAAATCCAGCAATCGCTATGATTTTTCTTTAAAAAAACACTTCTTTGAAAAACTAAAATAGCAAATATTATGGACACTACAGTATATTGACATTTTTTATATTTCAAAATAACACAACATATTCGTACTGTATGTACACAGCAGTACCGCAGGTTGAACTGTAGGGCACAAATCCACCTGAGCCCAAAAGCCCAACATTAATGTGCATTCGCCTGGCGCTGCGCGGTTTTCATCACTCTCTGCGGGAGTGCTGGCTGTGACTAATTAAACCGGTTTAACAGGTATTTTCAAAGTAGAAGGGGGCGAGTCTTCCAGCGAAAGACACCTCACTCTACAGAAACATGTTTTCTTAGAAAAAGAGATTCACAGAGCAAAGCATTGTCAGTCTTCTGTGTAAAAAACATCGGTTTAAACAAAATTGGTGCTGTTTTTAATAAGCTGCTGAGTAAAAGCATGGGAATCGTCCTGCTATCAGCAGTATTGTGTATAAAAAGATTAAGATTCTAAGATGATCACGAGGAAGTGTATTGCATGTCTAATGATCTAACAAAAACTACAGTATGCTTAAGAGTTGTTAAACCGGTTTTTATTTTTTGGCACAGACAACTTTGCCTGCTAGAGCACCAGAATTCACACTCAACCACATCACAGATCAGTCCCTGTGTATGAGATATTGCTGTTTGATCTTTGATCCGAGCTTTAATAGAGAGCTTATCTCTATTAATATAACTATCGAGTGGTATTGAATGCAACTTTTTTTGTATAAATTACAGTTTTCAAAAATTTATTTAAAAAATAAAAACGATTACTCTAACCTTTCCACGTTTGATCCCATGAGGAAGTAGTATACGCTCCTGCTTTGTTTAATGATGGTATGAAAAATAAATCTAAATAGTGAGAAAGCTATGCTTAAAGTGAATTAAGGGACTTAGAATGCAAAGATAATGATTTACATTGCATTGTCAGATTGTGAACCAATAAATGCATTTTAAAGACCAAGAATTGTGAAAATGTTCACAGCTTGCACATAAAACTAACAGTGAGCTAATTCTCTTTTTTTAAACCTCAGCGATGCGTAATTACGCACTAGCTGGAATCCGAGGGGATCGCTGTGTACACACGTTGTGATATTTAGATATTTAGAAATAACGCCATCTTGCCGCGGTCATGGAGGGGATGGCCTGCCAGGCGTTGCTGGATGTACCCAGGGACCAGCAGTACAACTACACGGCACTCTGGAGGCGTTTCGGTGGGAGAGGGGAGGCGCCGAGACTGCTGCGGGCGAGATTGGCCCAACGCCGCCGCCTAGCAGGAGAGCCACTGGGTCCAGTCGCCACAGACATGGCCTACTTAGCCCGCCAGGGTTACCCTACTCTCCCGGAGGAGGCCCACCGGGAGACAGACTGAGGTGCAGAACCACGTGATGCTGGCCACGCCAGTCCCCTTGGAGCAGGCCCTGGCTCTGGCTGAGCAGGCTGATGCCGTATTCGAGGAGACCGGTGGGCACCAACGGAGGGGTGCTCCCTGCCGGACAGCAGAGGCGGCACACGGGGAATCAGATAGGGAGGATGAGACTCCGGAAGGACTCCGGAGGCCGTCGGGAAATGGGAGTGGGGCGGCCTAAAGGGGAGAAGGCTGCCCTTGAGCGACGCTACCCCCGCTCCGGAAAGCCAGAAGGAGCGATTCACCCTGCCTGCTGCCGTGGGAAGGGTTGGTGAGAGCCGGGGGTCATTTCTTCCCTGCCTCATCGAGGGCAGACCCTGCCAGGCCCTCGTCAACACCGGTTCGACCATCACCCTACTGCGGCCTGATGTCCTGCCGGGCACCGAGGCAGCCGGACCCCCAGGATGGGAAACCACCACCCTACGCCTGAGGACGGTGACAGGGCAGTATGCCTAGGTCCTCGGCAAGTGGGCGCTCACCGTGCAGTTTGCGGCTGTGAGGGTGAAACACCCCTTCTACCTCGCCCCAGTCCGCGAGGACTGTATCCTGGGGTTGGACTGGTTGCAGCAGGTGGGTGGTTGCTTTGACTTGGGGAATGCAGGGGCCAAGTGCAACGGTGAGATAAGCTTGCACCTCAACGGTGAGATAAGCTCGCGGGGCGGTTATCCAAGCAAGGGTTCTATCTCACCTACATGCAAGACTTTGATGCTTAAAATGTTTAGGGTGAACTGGAATATTGGTGTGTATTTTCTTTAAAATACCAATACAAGCAACATACAGTTTACATAATATGTTTATGTTCCCAAATTAATATCGTTTATGACCTTCACATGCGTCATGCGCCTCTGCTTTTTATGCTTAGCTACTAAAATTTCCCTTAAGTGGTAAAATTCCACATAAATATTCAATACTAAGCAGATTAAAATGTGCACAGTAAAGAGATTAAATGATTAAATCTTTTCACTAACGACCAAAATACCACAAGCCGGAAAGCGCAACATTATTAATATCTTCCGTGTCGCACTAACATTGGAATGTTTAAAGAGAAAGTGTAAAAAGAAGCGATACACAACCTGTCTCCTCTATAACTCTTCAGTTTACAGAGAAATTCCGCCAGAGCCTCACAACATTGTCCAATAACACTCTTCTTGTGTCTAATTTTTAGTTAAGCAGGATTTGAGCTACAGACCATAACAAAAAACAGATTCCACCTGCGATTCGGGTGTTAACAAAATGTGTTTACAAAAAAAGTGAAATACAGTAATACTACCAGCTATATATATAGATTTAGATATTTAGATCCTTAAATTAATATCATTATTAATTTCCTTAGATACGTGATTCCATATTATATTTCCGATTTTAAAACAGATAATTCCGGTCCTGGAATCTGATTGGCTGACACCCTTCTGAAGCAGTGCCATAATCTTTGGTATACGCACACCCCATGCTCCTATTCTTTTTATGCTCAGCTACTAAAATTTCCCTTCAGTGGTAAAATTCCATATAAATATTCAATACTAAGCGGATTAAAACGTGCACAGTAAAGACATTAAAAGATTAAATCTTTCCACGAACCAACGCACCACGAACGCCCCTGTCGGTCATTTTGGCCAGCCAATCAAGTACCGTGGTATGATGCGTTATGACGTAGGGAAATGCCTGCAGTACGTGTTTGCACCGCGCACTTTGAATGGCTGCATCTGTATATTGCTTCCTTGCAAACCGCTATAATCAAGACTAAGAAAATTCTGGTCTGGTAGCCTATTAATGGAAGATTACTGTATGTTTTGTACAGTATACCAAACGTTTACACAAAATTTCAGATGAGGTCTTATGACAACATTTTCAAGAGTATTTGGTAATGCTACTGAAGTGGGACATGTATATATTTCACTTATCCAGCATCAAAGTATTACCACTTAAGCACATTGTGAGAGGTGTTGATGGGGTCTGTTAATTTAGCCTCAAACAAAATGCCATAGAACTGACTTGCTTTAACAGCCCCAGTGGCTTAACGCTACATAATAAAAGGAACAACACCCGCAAACAGGACAAAGCAGACCAATGTCTGCTGCAAATCAATAGACAGAACCTAGAGGAAGACAGAGTAGTACCAGCAGTAATTACATATCCAAGAACAGGACAATCACTCAGATTGTGAAACAAACTTTCTTCTGACTGTATATAAGAGCTGGGAAACCCTTGCAGTTTGTCTGTTCTGTGGGGCAGACCCGGCGCACGTTGTTGGACTTATTGAGATCAATAAAACTGAATCTGCACAAGACTGTGTCCTGCTCCTCCGATGAAGAATTTCCCACAACACTACTGATTATACCAAATTTACAAATTTCACTAATTTACCAAATTCGCTATAGACTGCTATAAATTAGAAAGAGCAGTGATTCTAATACAGTCCCAGTATTACTACATCCCAGTGTTACAGCCCTAATTATACCATGTGAATTTGAGCATTCATGCCCTAAAAAATTAAAACATTTTGGTTGTTGCATCACCATCAACCAATAAAAACAACAAAATCAAGTTTTACTTATTGCCCTTAAAAACATCACTATAAATTTCTTCATTTTTGACTTCAGTAATTAGGAACTGTGCCTAGAACCCCCAAAACATCTGTAAAGATATTAAAACATGGTCTCATCCACTATACAAAAAACTGGAATTCACAGTGTAATGATTTAAAGATTTGTTATTGTTAATTGTTTGTTTAGCCTTAAGAGTAAATACAATATATGGCATCATAAATGAGGGGAAGCCAAACTACGTACCTCCAGTGTTAATTTAGTCATCAATTTTTTTTAATTTTAGTCTAGTCAACTAAATTTTTACTATAAGTAGTATTATTTTTAGTTGACTAAAACCGATTAACAGTTACATTATATTCCTACAGTTACAACTGTTAATACAATAGCAAATATAACTGTGGTTCTACTGTTTATTACCAGATACTGCCATTATTATACATGTGTGCTGTACCAGTGATGAGGTTGCTAGGATTACAATAAATGGAACATGAATTTTTATTTCTCCATGGAATTGTTTGTCTAGCACATTGTTAAGGCTATATACTTCAATGAAACAAATCAGACACAGGACTTTTGCCTCCCACTCAGGATTTCTTTTAAGCAGCAATTTCTCGTCTCCCGACATTCCACACATGAAGTCATATCCACAGATATACCGAAACAGTGGCATACACATCTATGAGCTGCAGTGTGATTATATACAGAATATATATACTGTATATATAGTATGATACCATATGGTTTTAAAAACACTACAGTACAGTGTGAAATATTTTTTAAAATCATAATATAAAGTTAAATTGTTTCCTGATCACAGAGATTTTTTCAATGTTGATGTGAAGCTGAAAGTGGCACACTGCGTTCACAACAAGCTATATCAATAAACTATTTTTTATATATCGATGTAAAAAAAATAAAGCAATGGTTGGTCTGGGAATCAAACTGGTTAACTTAACATTTACTATGTAAAGCAGTGGAACACAAACCAGGTACTGGCAGACTCCTGGTTCACCTGGTTTTTGCTCAAGGTAAGTTCTTAATCATGAGCTAATTAAGGTATCTCCCACACACGTCCTGGAGAGCCCATATCTACCAGGTGTTGTAGATTACAAATCACCAGTTACCAACATGGAACAATTAATTTGTGATCAATATGTGATCCTAGCGTCATAGACCAGAGTTCTCTTATTAGATTACTTGCTTCATCAAAACTTCACAGGTGTTTCCAGGCTTTAAAATCAAATGACCTGTAAGACTAATTGGACTGGGGCTCTCCAGCACCAGAGTTAGACTCCCCTAAGCTACAGTACATGATTTTCATTTTCTATTTAAAGCTTTGTTTTAATTGTAAAAACTATATTTTTACATTTGCATTCAACACTTAAAACGTTGAGAGGGATTTGTCACTGTTGGCACTATCTTAGTTTGCGACTAATCCTCATTTGAGTGATTTATCTAAAATACAGTCAATTGGACTTCTGTGGTCAGAAAAACAGCTCATTATGGGATGCATACATTATATATGTATCATTTGATACAGTGTCATTACCATCTGCATCTGCTGATTGAATATCTTTTAAGAGTGGCATAGAAAGAAAGAAGATAAACATCAATGTTGATGAGAGGAATGGGATGTTCTGTATTGGGAAGTTGTTATAACTTCAAAGACACTGTAAGATAGCTAATTTTGAAACCAGGGACTGTGTGCACAGAGGTAAACAGAAGGCAATTAAAGCCTTCAATTAGCAGCAAAGATTACTAGCCCAGATTAAATTAAAACCACCAACAAATACAGGGATCCGTTAAGGCCATGGTTTAAAACCACTGGTATAAAGGATATCACTGATATATATATTAGGTTATACTTTAATACAATATACAGAAAGCAGTGACATATCACAGAAAATATAAGGGAATGAAGAGGAAAATGACAATGCAGAAAGAAAAAAGCAAAAAGATTATCATTAGACTAAAAGTTATACTATTTTACCTCACAATTGAGAGCAATTTATTGTTTTGCTGAATAAAACATTTCAAACTAGTTTGGGAGAATTACTTTTCATATTTGTATAAACAAATAGTTCAAATCGGGTCTTAAATACATTTATGTATGATCATTATGAAGAAACAGCAACTTTTAAAGCAAGTTCGTTCATTTTCATTTTTAAACCAAACTATACCGAAATACACTGTCAGCCTGTAGAAGACGGTTTCTGAAAATTTAACCTTAAGAATTCCCTCCAGGAACACGTACAAATCCAGTCATTCAGTATGCACGAAGCATAACGCGCCATACATGCTGCGTTATACCTTGCTGTAATGTCCAGCATCCTTTTATTTTCTTAAAATACTCTGAGGCAGAACTGCACTTCGCAGTGGAAGCATGTGGAGAAACTCTGGGCTGTCAGGCAAAAAACATGGATTTGAATCCTGGCCAATGCCCACCCCATGGAGAAAGATTTTTGTGCAATAATAAAATTATACAAAAGAATAACACTGAATTTGTATACTACATTTTTATTAATGTTTATATCACAGTATGTTACATATTAAAGGGTAGGGCTGTTTCAAAAAGCAAGATTATAAAAATTACAAGTAATAGGTTTATTCCATACTGAAAAGAGAAGAAAGAAAACACAACATTTTAGCTGTGGAGCCTTCTTCGGTTGTGTTTTCTTTCTTCTCTTTTCAGCATGGAATAAACCTATTACTTGTTCCTTTGCAGCCTACACATGCAGATGCAGCTACCCACCTGAACTATATAAAAATTAGTTTATTGTTACAGTTTTATGCAAAAAAAATACAAAAAACGTGTCAATAAATGTGGGCAATTAATGATTAATCTCATAACAAAGATTAACCTAATCCACACATGAATTTATGACAGATTACTGGAAAAATGTTTAAATCAATGCTTTGCGTTGGCTCTGCAGCTAAGGATCTGCACCTGTGGCTGAAAGGTTGACGGTTCAAATCCTGCAGCCGGCAGAGGAATCCTACTCTGTTGGGCCCCTGAGCAAGGCCCTTAACCCCAACTGCTCCAAGGGTGCAGTATAAATGGCTGACCCCAAGCTTCTCTCCCCATCTGTGTGCTCATGGAGAGTAAACTGAGGTAAGCGAAAAGACAAATTCCTAATGCAAGAAATTGTATATGGCTAATGGCTAACTGTATATTGTATATGGCTATGGCTTAGTGTATATTGTCTTATATTTGTTTATTTTGTCCATTGTTACGTTAGCAACAGTATCTAAGGAGGGGCAGGGCCTGGGGTAGATCAACAGCAGTTTCATTCATGGTTCATTGGCGTTCCAAATTGAATACAATATGGAAGACATCCTCTTCAAATGTTGTTAAGTTAATTTGCTATAAAAAAGGACAGAATTATATTTCTATAATTCTATATATCTAAAACTATTATTTCTTCAGTTTTAAAAAACTCTTAGCACAGCTAGGAAGTATTCTCTTGTGCTAGTTAAAGCCTCTTTTAAGAAAAAGTAATTGTTTGTTAATTTTCACTTTTTAAGGCTACAACAGCAACTCGCCAACATATTTAAGATTGGTATTAATTTTTTGAATTATTAAAAAATTAAATGATTATATCCTCGTCAGTGCCTGCCACGTGAGATGCCTGGTTTCAAATCCCAGCCAACGCCCATTCATGTGGGCATAACCTTTCTCCAATTATAGAATTTTATGTGTTTATCTATTTTATTTTTTAATATATTAAAATGAAAGTAGGGCTGTTTCACAAAGCAAAATTATTCCGATACATAAACAAATAGTTTATAGGTCACTGTGAATGCAATGTGCTTTTTTAGGTTGACTTATGCATTAAAAGAATTTATTAATACATTATGCATTAAAATTATATATGGCTGTAATGCTAACGTCAGACTCAAGTAACTGTAATTCTACTTCAGATTTTGATTATGAGAAATATTTTACACATACTGAATTGTAAGTGGCTTTACAACCATATGCTATCATACTGTATTTACTGTATACACAGTATATTTATACAATATACCGTTCATCCTGCAGTTCATTGACTTGTAAGCTATTGTTTCTGCATTTCTTTGGATATCACTTCATGTGATCCATGTGTATAGCACATCTGAAATTATAGTCCATATTCACATGGCCAACATTTAGAAAAATATACACACTGTGAAGGAAATAAGATCAGTTTTAAATAGACAATATCTCATAATAATAATGATAGATTTGGACCACCTTTATTGACACAATGAGCTGTAGCAAGCACATTGCGCTGCGTTTTTGCTGCTTTTATCTCAAGATATACAGTAAAATTGTTAGGCCACAGCCTTCAGGTTTTAGGGCCATGGCAAAGGCAAGGTGAGCATAAAATGCAACTTCCCTCAGGGGTCTTTGGGAATGCTTTTGAGAGATGATAAAGGAAGGAGCTTTATGAATAATGTGAGCTGAGAGCATTTATATATTATCAACCAAGAAACTGAACATTTTAAACTTTTAAGTTTAAGGTGAAGAAAGGTCTGACATGATTTGTCTTGATTTCAGCCTTTACATCAACAAAAGCTGAAATTTCAATAAGAGTGTTCAGACTTTAGATATGTACTTTAAATTGATAACATTTATAACACATTATACTTCATTTTTTTATTTTCAGATTCCAAAATTTCCTTTTAGCTACATAATTCCATATACAGTAGATTTAAAGTACAGTAGGGAAACAGATTAAATGAAGTAATTGTTTCACTAACATCTAACAAGTGCCACCTATCAATCGTCTCTGTTCAGTGAACCACACAGCCAAAGTATACCATACTATGCTGCAGAGCCTCTAATGCAGCAATGAGTATCACTGTGTATTCTGAGTTGTTACATCCGTGTCGAAAGAAAAAACATTAAAATCAGCACCTATATGCCTTTTTATAATGTCATATCATTTTCCAAAACGCTTTATACCATACGGTGTCACAAGGACCCAGAGCCTACCCAGCAAGCAACAAGCGCAAGGCAGGGTACACCCTGAAGGGGTTGCCAGTCAATCGCAGGGCAAGTGCAAGTCAATCATACATGTGGACAATCTGGAGGCCACGGTAAAGACCAAGGGGAGAAATTTGGCCCAGACACCAGGATAACTCCCTACCTTTATCGAGAAATGCCCAGGGATCTTTAATGTCCACTGAGAGTCAGGACCTCGGTTTAATGTCTCATCCAAAAGAAGGTGCCCACTACAGTATAGTGTCCCCATCACTATACTGGGGCATAAGGACCCACACAGACCGCATGGTGGGCGCCCCCCGCTGGTCCCACTAACACCATGGCAGCAACCATAGCTTCCCAGGAGGTCTCCCATCCAGGTACCTACCAGGCTCAACCCTTCTTAGCTTCAGTGGGTAGCTAGTTGAGAGCTGCAGGGTGATATAGCTGCAGGCTCCTTTTATAATGTTTTTGTGTAATTCTGTCATACATTATTTCTAGTATGGTATTACATATTTTTGCATATAGTACCCGAAGAGCTGTCCATAGTGAGATTTCAGCAGTGCATGGGTTTTAAGTACAAGGTGCGTACAGCATGTAATGTATGTAATATTAATTAAGCTGAATAGTCCAACTGGCACATCATAACAGCCAATCACTTTGTTGTGTCAACACTGGCACCCTGTGCCACACAGCTTTGCACAACTAAGCAGTATTTCCCTTGTGCAGCCATGGCCAGTAAGAATAAACCATAGAAGACATTTCAATCACTTGCTCATGTTTAATAAATCTACTATTGTAACATGATGTCCCATATATATATATATTTTTTTTGCATTGAACTGGATTTGGCACAAGATTTAAATTTCTTATATTATCTCATTTGTAAATACTGAGCTCTTTTCAGGTTCTTTTCACTGTAATGTTGCCAAGTAGGTTTAAATTATTTTGCCTTTCGACAAGTTATTAAATTAATTTATGACAGCGTGTAGAGTCTTTCCATAGACATATTAATGTTCCAGTAAAACACACAGTCATTTATGCACACAAAACAAAAATATGTGAAGTATGTGTTTATTTTATAGCAAACCATGCAACACTGCAAGAGTGGGCTCTAGGCTACTGAATTGTTAAGCTATTTATTTTTATCAAAGAAATAAACAATGTAAAATCTTTCCTCTAACTACATTGATTATTCTTGGAATGATTCTTTGGCACACATCTGATAATAATTTTCTTGTTTTTATTTTCTATTTTCACTTTTCTAATCACTATGAAATGCTTTGGGAATATTAATGTTATTAATGATATAATTTAAAGAATGGCAGAAACTGCCTAGTAGAGAGTAGGATTCAACTTAATTTAATTCTTTACAATTGACACAGGAAAGTGCCTGACACTCTACTGAAAATACAGTGGCAGTAGCAGTGTAACATAAACTAATTACAAATATTTCTATACATCTTGCCTCAGAGCTCACAGCTTAGTAAAGAGAGTTCAGTTTTCTCACCAAGACAAAATCTAACTGTTGAAACTAAACACTAAGAAGGCAATATGTTCACATAAATATGTATGAACCACTTCTAGGAGTCTTCAGATTAGATGTGCATCACTTTTCACCACAGTTGAATACAACTAACTTATATTGAAAAATACAATTAACTGAAATTACGCAAATCCTCGTTTAATAATTTTATAGGCAAAGTCTAAAAGCCACAACATAGAGGTCGTGAGTTTTGAAAACAGGATTCGTTTTTAAATTTTCTATTTTGAGTTAATTACTCTCTATATTAAGTTAACTGATTTCAATTATCAGCATGGAACTGTGGGTAAGTACCCCCACAGACTCGATTAAAATGTGTTAGAAACGCACGAGTACATCATGTTGCCATGGGGCAAAAGAACAAAATACTTTCGTTATCCACAATGTTTTCGGAAAGCTTGTGCAAAACACTACCACTGTCACTGGATATTTACAGTTAACCTGCAATTTACGGTAGCCTAAGGCAATATTTCTCAAGTGGCAAAGTGTGTAAACAAGCAGTTGAACTCGTACATCAAGAAGAGGAACTTCTCTCAGACACATGACCCATACATACAGATTTAGTATAGTTAACGCCTTCTGATTCTCGTTATAATCGCCGAATTAAAATAAAAAGAAAGCACATGCACACTGAAGTTACTATAATAAATGAATACATACCTTCTGCAATCAGTTCTTCCACCGTAACCTGGTATCGGCCGACACCAAACACTCGTCCAATGTAACTACTGACACCGGAACCCGAACCTGACCCGGATCCTGCTCCAAGCCCCCCACTCTCCGACTTTGGCATACGAGAAAACTTCTTCATTCTTGAAAACTACAAATCGTTATATCCAGTACGTATTCTAGAGCTAATGAAACCCCCAACAGGAAATCCCGGTTTTCCCTATCTGTTCATCCCACATCTGCGGCTGTCCTTCATATTCTAAATTCCGAAACAAAATACGTATTTGTTACTAGAATGCCATAGGCGTAATAACTTCACATGCAGTGCTCAGTGCTGTTTAGAGTTTCAGTTCGGTGATCAAAAAATATTAATCGTCGATGAACGGAAATCGACAGGTTGGATGACTTTAAAAACGTCAGGAGCTAAAGAACATAATGGCTTTAGAGTAAACAGGCCTCGTGTGCAATAACATAACTAATAAATATTATTAAGTAGATTGGGGAGTGCAATATAGCTTAGCATCAATCAAAGAAAATACCTCCCCTCTCTACCACACCACGATTTCCCCACTTCCCTTTTGCACACTGTCAGCGCACAAAGACAGACAACAACAGCTACCTTTACCCTAAGGAGCACATAACCAATCCCTTTCCACGAACTATCCCCTAAATAAATCTTGAAAAATCAATTAATATCCTGTGACATTATTTCACGTCCCATTCGGTTAAACTTCCAACTCTCTTGACTCTGCACAAATAAGTGGGTGGCTTCTTATTACCCAATACGCCTGCCTGACAACCTAACCTAGTTTTGTCTTGCCTTTCCCATTGTAATGATTGGTGTAACAACCTTACGTTCAGACATTGCCTCTCGCTGATAAGACAGGACGAATGACAGTCTATACGTCTTATCTGCTTTCTTGTTTGGTTGAGAAAGAACAGTCAGGAGGCACAGTGACAGCAAACAAAACACGCCGAAGTTAATGGTAGTGTTAAAGTGTTCGACTGTTAATTTTAATCTAAACATCGCATGCAATTTGTTATTAAACGCTGTATAAGAGATTCAGTGTTCCTGGTGATATTTTTACAGTGAAGGGATTAATTTATCCTTAAGGTGACAATTACCAAACATTGTTAACAGTTGTTTAAAACTATTTGTAAGTCTCCATACGTGGATATTGCATATTGTAGCGTGACGGGTTCGGAGAGAGAGAGAGACAGAAAGAGACAACAAGCTACGACACACTGGGGTCAATTCGGATACAGTTACACAGGTATAGGGTGGTAATTGGGTACGTGTATAAAAGGGTCTAAAGCCAGTGAAACTATTTACAATCTCGCGACTATGTACACTGGTTCCCCCATTGGTCAGCTGCACTTGCCAGCAGCCCTCCTAGTCCCCGCGCTGGTCACTATTACTCCCGGCCCACCCGCGCTCTTCAGCCGCAACGCCAGGCGAGGGCGCTACACTCCCCCCACCTGAGACGTCTGGCATCCCGCCTACGTCGGATAGCCCGGCTACTTCAGACACTAATCCTCCAGCCTCTGCGGCACCCGGTGAGTGTGCCCACTGCGTCATGGTGATCTGGCGGTCTGCCCCCTCACCCCCCCGGGCCAGTGACATCTGGACCTGACTGCTCCCCAGGTTTCACCGCACACTCCCGTTCTAGCGCTGCAGGTTGTAGACCCAGAAAAGGTCCCCTGGCCTGAAAGGAGTCCCCCTGCAGCACAGATTGTAGGATAGCTTCTGCTGCACCCCTGCATGAGTCAGGTAGCTTCTGGCGAAGCTGTGCACTCACAGAATCAGCTGCTGCAGATCCCACTCTGAATCCAGCCTGCTCTCCCCTAGGGGGCGAACCTAATTCCAGATCCATTGGGGTACGCAACTCCAGGCCCAGCATGATTGAGGCCGGAGTGCACCTGGTGGACTCCTGCACACCGGTCCGGTATGCCTAGAGGGCGAGGGGTAAGTGGCGGTCCCAGTCCCACTGGTGTCGCAAGACCAGGGTGGTCAGTTGAGTGGAGAGTGTCCGGTTAAAATGCTCCACCAACTCTTTGCTCTGGGGATGTAACGGGGTGGTCCGCGTTTTCTTAATCCCCAGGTGCTGGCACATCCCCGCAAACACCTGGGACTCGAAATTACACCCCTGATCGCTATGGAGCCTAGCTAACGTCCCTCCAACAGGGCATTGGCTATGTTGGACGTGCTCTGATCTGGGAGGGTGTAAGCCTCAGGCCACTTCGTAAAGTAGTCTACTGCCACCAGGACACAGCGGCTGCCTGCCTTAGTGTGTGGAAATGGGCCCAGTATGTCCAACTCTACCCACTCCATGGGTGCCCCCACCTGATGTTGGAGGGGCACCCGTGAATGATCAGGAGGACCATTCTGAGCAACGCAGAGCATGCACGTCCAGTGGAAACACTCCATGTCCCAGTGGCAGAGACCCCAATAGAAATGGCCCTGGAGTCGCCGCAGGGTTTTCGTGGACCCGAAGTCCCCCACACCCGGCTGGCCATGCACCGCTTTGGGGACCGCCCCATGGAGCGACTGCTGCACCAGGTCTGCCAGGCCCACACTAAACGATCCGCTCAGAGACGTGGTTGCGGCGCTCGCTTCCCCCCACCGTGAGCGGCCTCCTCACTCTGCTCCTGGCAGATGCAGTGGCAGCAGTCTGCTGCCTCGCAGGGACTCTGCAAGAGAATGTCTGCATTTTGGTGGCGAGACTCAGCACGGTGCACGACTGTGAAGTCATACTCCTGCAGGATCTCAATCCACCTAGCCATTTAGCCCACTGGCTCCTTGATATTGAGCAGCCAGGTGAAGGACGCATGATCTGTCCGCAGTTTTAAATGGGTCCCGAACAGGTAGAGCTTGAAGTGGTGAACCGCTGAGACTACAGCCAGCAACTCCCTCCGGGTGATGCAATAATTCCTCTCAGCCTTGCTGAGCACCTGGCTAAAGTACAAAATGACTCTGTCCCCGTCTGACCTCTCCTGTGCTAGCACTGTGCCCACCCACGTATCACTGGCGTCTGTATCCAGCACATAGGGCAGTGTCGGATCCGGGAAGACCAGGATGAGGGCCCCCACAGCACGCCTGGTTTCTGCCCCACACTTGGCCCTCGCATTCCCACCAATGTTCCGCTTTCGGGCTTGTGGTATATTGGTCGTTAGTGAAAAGATTTAATCAATTAATCTCTTTACTGTGCGCATTTTAATCCACTTAGTATTGAATATTTATGTGGAATTTTACCACTAAAGGGAAATTTTAGTAGCTAAGCATAAAAAGCAGAGGAGCATGACGCATGTGAAGGTCATAAACTATATTAATTTGGGAACATAAACATATTATGTAAACTGTATGTTGCTTGTATTGGTATTATAAAGAAAATAAACACCAATATTCCAGTTCACCCTAAACATTTTAAGCATCAAAGTCTTGCATGTAGGCGAGATAGAACCCTTGCTTGGAGAACCGCCCTGCGAGCTTATCTCACCGTTGAGGGGCAAGCTTATCTCACCGTTGCACTTGGCCCCCGCATTCCCCCCAGTGGCCGCCCCGTCAACCGCCCGGCCTGGCGGCCTGAGAGTCAGCTCTGGCATGCTTGCCCCGACACCCGCTGCTCCAACAGGCCACAGCGACGCCTGCCACTGCCGCCTCTGCTTCCCGCTCCGGTCAACCCGCGCGCCCGGACACCTCCCGTCCTGCCCACCGCGAGACTGATTCGTTCCCCCTGCCCCACCAACTCTCGCCGGCCCAAGTCAAGGCAACCACCCACCTGCTGCAACCAGTCCAACCACAGTCCTTGTGGATTTGGGTGAGACAGAAAGCGTGTTTTACCCTCATAAACCCAAACTGCACGGTGAGCACCTGCTTGCCAAGGACCTCTCTGTCACCATCCTCAGACGCAGGCTGGTGGTTTCTCATCCTGGGGGTCCGGCTGCCTCGGTGCCGCGCTGGCCATCTCCTCCTCCCTGTCTGATTCCCTGGGTGCGGCATCCACCGCCTGGCAGGGAGCACACCTGCTGTGCCCACCGGTGTCCTTGAACACAGCATTGGCCTGCTCAGCCAGAGCCAAGGCCTGCTCCATGGAGACCAGCAAGGCCAGCATCCCGTAGCGCTGCACCTCTGTCAGCGCCAAAGCCCGGAGGAACACCTGGAGGTCTATCTCCCAGTTTGCATCTTCTGGGAGGGTAATCCTGGTGGGATAAGTAGGCCACGTCTGTGGCAACTGGCCCCAGTGACTCTCCTGGTAGGTGCCTGCATTGAGCCACCATTGCCAGCAGCAGCCCCGGTGCCTCCTCTCAGAACAGCCTCAGGAAGGCCGATGCCATACCGCTGGTCCAGCACCGCCTGTCAGGCCTTCCCCTCCAGGACAGCGGCAAGGTGGCCTGCCATCTCCACCTGGGACCAGCCGTTTGCCCAGGCCACCATCTGGAATTGGGCCTCATAAAGCTGCCATTGCACCTTCGCGTTATAGCAGCTCGGCCGCCTTGGCGCCGGCTGGTGCAGGAACGACGGCCTGGTCCCCGCTGGTCTGGCGTCTTTTTTGCCATGCCGGCTGGGGAGACGTGGGAAATAGCCCTTCCACCGCTGGGTAGGCCACCTTCGAGTAGCCCTGATCAGGGCTGTGACCACCAGCTCCAGGCGGCTGCTTCTCGCCCCCAGAAGGTGCTTTCAGGGGTCGCTCAGCTGCTGGGGGAACCAGTGCTTCTCTGAATCTGACATGACTCACCATTCACTGTCCATCCTTCCCGCTTCTGACACCAGTGAGGCAAGACAGGGGCTCAGGCTCTTGTTAACTAATAACATAGCACTCTTTATTAATCAGACGTGCATCTGACACAGCAACCACAACAGAAAGAGAGAGACAAGAGGCTACAACACGCTGGGGTCAATTTGGGTACAGCTACACTGGTATAGGGCGGTAATTGGGTACATGTATAAAAGGGGAGCAAAACCAGGGGAACTATTTAGTTAAGTCGGGCGATCTCACAATCGTGTATACCGGTTCCGCCATTGGTCATCCGCACTGGCCAGCAGCTCTCCTAGTGCCAGCACCCTAGGTCTGGAATTGAACCCAACACTGCAAGGCACCAATGCTGACCACTGTGCCATTATGCTGCCCTTTCAGATGCTCTAATAGTGTCACGTACAGTTCTTTCCGGGCCCTATGCAGACGACACGATCCAGAATAGTGAAGACACAAGGGGAAAAACGGTCATGCGGGAAAAGGGTCTGGAGACGGGGGGTGTGTCCATGCAGTGCAGGTGTCCAGGGGAAGTGAATCCAGGCGAACAATCCATGGAGGAAATCCAAACGGGAAATCTGAAACGAGGGCTGAAGTCCATAGCCAGGCGATCCATCCGGTGGGGGGGGGAACAAGAACTGGGACAGAACCGGCGAGGGGAACTAGGAACTAGGAACTAGGAACTAGGAACTTGGAAGATAAAAGCATAGCGGAGCCAGACGCAGCAAGACCCCGGGCTCTCACGATGTGGAAATCAATGAGGAACCAGGAGTAAGGTTCGCGTCTGGCTTTTAAGGGGGAGCGGGATTAGGGACCAGGTGCAGACAATGGGGCATAACAAGGAAGGGCTGGAGCGCCCTTAAGAGGAGGGGTTAGCGATCGTGACAAATAGATGTCTTCAAACACTGAATTGTCTTAAATTTAGAAGCCCAGACTTGGGGTGCAATGTGCGTGGAGTTTGTATGTCCTCCCTATGTTTATATGGGTTTCCTCTGGGTACTCTTGTATGTGAAGTAAGGGAAGGAAGCGTTTTGTTCCAAAGTAAAATGCTGTTATCGTAGCTCAAAGACTCATACTTTTGTATTTTACTCAGTTGCAAGGGAGATCAACAAACATAATGTCAACAAGTTGCAAAATTATGTTTGTTTTCTGTAGCATAATTTTACTTTAAGAGATCGTTTATGTTTGGAATATAGTAACTTCTTTGTTTGTTTTAAGTGATTCAGTTTGGATATCATCAATAAAGTACAGCCAGAAATCCATGAGATATGGAGTGTCATAAGTTTGCCCAGTGCGACCTTAGCCACTTAGTTATCTTTTAAGAATTTTTCAATAATGCTTTTTGAAAGGTAGTACAGTGGTACAGTGATTAACATTACTATCTCACAATGCTGGGGCACTGCATTCAGTTCAAGCCCTAGGGTGCTATCTGTGTGAAGTTTGTATATTTTCCCCATGCTTTCATGAGTTTCCTCTGGGTGCTCTGGTTTCCTCCTAAGGTCCAAAGATGTACTGATAGGTTTGTTGGCTTCTGGGAAAATTGGCCTTGGTGTGAGTGAGACACGTCTGTCTATGTGTGCCCTGAAATGGATGACTTCTGCATTCAGGGTGCATCCTGCCTTGCACCTGTTGATTGCTAAGACAGGATCAGGCTCTCCTATGACCTTGAATTGGATGAAGCGGTTAGAAATGAAAAGATTTGTTGTTTTTTTACAACATACTCTGGGTAGTATATTTTAAATAACCACACAATCATTTATGTAAATTTACACCTCTTAAATTTCCCAATTCCTCTAATATATTGGCACTTAATCTTAGTTTTTTTAGTTTGTAATTTGTGATTTCATGATTTCTATAACTGAATCAAATTCCCAAATTACTCCAGGCTAAAGATACATTTCTTATAAATTCCCGTTTATGACATACAGTATATTCTGTTCAGGAATCTTGTTTTTAACTGTTTAGTGTTGTGTGCTGTGGTATGGTGTACAAAACTGAATTGTAGTTGAGTCATAGATTATATGTTGCATTAGCAAGTAAAGATTCATATTTTAACTCATGTAAAGAATGCAAAAATAACATAATAAAGACACATTTTTACATTTGTGATGATGGAGACATAAAATGGATTTGGCTTCAGACATTTTATTTCATTTTTGTCTTATATTGATCAGACTTAATCACTCTATGTATTTCTAATTAAACAAACAAACAAACAAACAAACAAACAAACATTGTGAGATGTGCATCTTGCTTCTCTGTAACAATGTTCTTATCTCCAGCTGGTGCATGTGCATGAAGAAAAAAGAATCTACAATGGAGATGGAACAACAAAGCACATGATTATACAATGAGAGAAAGAATTGGATATTATGCTGAAAGAAACCAATGTGTTTCAGAGAATGGCACCATCTCCTAGTTTAACAACACTGGAACCTTTTATTTTGTTCTTTTGACATCAGTAAATGCAAATATGTATAAAGCATTGATCTCCTAATAATAAAACTAAATAAAGTCTTTCTTTAATAAAGACTAAAAGTCTTTACCGTTATAAAACAGAAAATGATCTTAGTTCATTTCAAGTAACATTAAAACAAATTATGTCCAGTCCAACTGTTGCTATTTGCTGTATGCCCTGGCAGTTACAGCTCAAATCTTTGAAAACATATCAGCATTAGTATTAATCTAAAACATATTATGTGAATGCGGGTGGAAATATACTTATTTTAAACTTCCGTTTATGACTAAAGAAAGTGTCAAAGTGAAATGGCTTCAACGACATACAGAGCCAAAAAGTTTGGTACGGTCCGTTTCTTTTAGGAGAACGATCCGAAACACACAGCAGCAAAGGCAAGTCTTAAAGCAGAGGGAGTAAACTGGGTGAAAACACCAGCTGAATCCCCAGATTTAAATCCAATTTAGGTGGTTTGGCATTCCCTGAAAGACTATATTCTATTATAAATATTTCTTCTCAGCCTGTAGGAAGACACCACATACGCGTAACAATCTTTGAAGACTAACAGGACAGTAAAAAAGAAAGCGGTAAGACAGATGAAAAGAAAAGTTTATTTTGACATGTGTTCCGCAACTGCTGAATACTATTGTGTGACGTTATTTCTTACATGTATTTTTAAATGGTTTAAATGCTATTGGCTTGTGAACAGCATTCCTGTATCCCAGTGAATAGTGTCACATTAAATAGAAGCACGAGAAAAAGAGATTCAGAACGCAAAGCTGTGTCAGTCTTCTGTGTAAAAAATCGGTTTGAACATCATGGGAGCTGTTTTTAATATGCTGCTGAGTAAAGAATATTTTAATCTTCCTGCTGTCAGCAGTATTGTGAATATAGTTGACCCTTACCTGAATGAAAACAGGACATAAAGAAAGGGTTTCAGAAATCGAACAAAGCTTTATTCCCGTGCTTACAGTCTGGGTAATTGGAGACTGTGCTGTTCTACTTCCTATGGTCATATACGTGTTTTTCGCATGAAGCCGTATTGAGCAGTATTTCTCACGTTGTGAACGTGTGTACACAGCGTTCCTCCCGGGATTCCAGTTAGTGCATAATTATGGGTTGATGAAAAACCGGAGGTTTAAAAAAAGATAATTAGCTCACTTATAGTTTGATGTAGAGGCTGTGGAAATTTCCACAAGTCGTGGTCTTTAAAATGCATTTGGTTTGAAGGCGTTCTGTGTTTCCATTGCGAAGATATGGACAAAAGAATATTCATTCATGGTCATAAAAACGACAAAGTGAAGGCTGAGAAAACATTCACAATGCACTTTATACACAAAGCAAGTGTTTTCGTAACCCTAGAAGGTTTTGTGAAAGCACTACAGGCATGCCAAAATCGTTTTCGAACTTCAAGCTAACTTTACCTCGGTCTGATAAGTGCCTCTCCCTGCCGTGCAGGTTGCTGTACCTGGCGGAATGCGTATCTCTACACAGCCCTCCGCCCCCAGTAGAGCACAAACCGCCCCCTTGCACACTGGCCAAGGACACTCCATCCCAGACTCTCTGCTCACCTCAGCCCAGGAATTGGCTGGTGCTGTCCCTGTTGTCTATCTCCCCTCAGGAAACACCATCTGCACAGCAGAATTTACAGATGCCAGTGCAACATTTTGCCCATCAGTCACAAGAAGGAGGAGGGATTGTACGTGCAGTGCATCTGCATAGATGGGAAAGCCAGAGCCGACCACTAGACCGCTCTTCTGTTTCATAATCTTGTGACTTTCGAAATTGACTGGGGGTGGACCAGATCCGTAATTTTCAATAGGTCCAGAGGCAAAAGGGCCTTGCCTTGCAATCTCCGGGAAACCATTATAGGCATGGTGAATCGGAGATTCTCAAAACTTACTTTGTATGATTGGAAACAAATATGCGATCGGATCAACGAAATGCTTTGAAGAAAGAGGCGCTCTTTTCCTCTGGTTTAACAGTCTGTGCAGCAACAAAACAATCTATTTAAACAAGAAAGTGGTGTTACTGTTATGTTCCACGTCCCTCCTCTAGAGGGTGATCCTACCCCTTTCGGTTATGATTAATTTCTATTATTTCCTGGTGTGTCTCATTTGCTTTTTGGTTAAAAGCCTAGCATCTCTGCAGTTCTGGGCTCAGTATTGGAAGATGGACGCCACAAGGCTTGCCTATTTTCCGGGTTCTCCGAATGCAGGCTTTTTCCCCGGCGTCCCAACCTCCTGGGTCCGGGATGCAGAGTACCTGGTTCCGTTATGTTTTTAGTTCCTGTTCCTGTGCCGGTTCCGACCCGGTTCCCCCTTTTAACCATTTGTCTTAAATGGATCTCCCGGCTCTTGGATAATGGACTGCACCCCGATTTCCCTTTTGGATTTCCTTGGACTTGGTTGCTACCTCATATCCCCTGTGCATCTGCTCACTAAAGTCACCGCCCCCTGTCTTGTCAACCCATCCTAACCCCGTTGTACGTTCCTCTGTTGTCTTTTACGGATTATACCGTCCGCATAGGGTCTCCAATAACGCACTCCACGGGAGTCAAAACCAGCTTTCATGACAGAATACTGAACTAACTACAAAGACCCCACAGACAGAAATCCGGAAACCCTGGACCTCATCTATCCGGAGACTCCCTCTGTCTCATCCCCGAAGGTACCCTTTCTCGGTTTGTTTTATTTTTTTGATTCCTTACGGACTGTGCCTTGTGCTTTTCATGGACTCTTTGGGACTTGATTTTGTGTGCCTTTTTTCTATGGAGTGGGTAGCTTTCTGTTCAATTTTCTTTCTCTGACAGTTTTTTGTGGGTTTTTTTCTCCCTTATTTTAGGGCCTCAGGAGCTGCCCTCGAAAAGGGGGGCGTACTGTTACATTCCTCATCCCTCTTCTAGAGGGCGCTCCTACCCCTTTAGGTTATGATTAATTTCTATTATTTCCTGGTGCATCTCGTTTGCTTTTTGGTTAAAAGCCTAGCATCTCTGCAGTTCTGGGCTCAGTATTGGAAGATGGACGCCACAAGGCTTGCCTATTTTCCGGGTTCTCCGAAGACAGACCTTTTCCCCGGCGTCCTGACCGCCTGGGTCCGGGATGCAGAGTATCTGGTTCTGTTATGTTTTTAGTTCCTGTTCCTGTGCCGGTTCCGACCCGGTTCCCCCTTTTAACCATTTGTCTTGGATGGATCTCCCAGCTCCTGGATTATGGACTGCGCCCTGACTTCCCTTTGGATTTCCTTGGACTTGGTTACTACCTCATATCCCCTGTGCACCTGCTCACTACAGTCACCGCCCCCTGTCTTGTCAACCCATCCTAACCCCATTGTACCTTGCTCCGTTGTCTTTAACAGATTATAGGATATAATGCATAGGATCTTTAATAACGCACTCCATGGGAGTCAAAACCAGCTTTCGTGACAGTTACTTTTGTTCAATGAAAAATTAAAGTATTTTTGTATTGCAACAGTTAAACTAATGCAGACAGTTACAAAGAAAGTGGACCACAGTTATACTTTGAGTTTACAGTCTGTCCAAGGTCGTTCATTATTAATACTATTAGTTATATCTTCCGTAAAGACTTTGATGCATAAAATATTTCTGCATAATTAAAATAGTTATGAAGAAGGTCGATGGTTGTGTACTTTTGTCCAACCGAGCAATCTTGCTTTTATAAAATATACAGACTTTTTAATGTTTAGTGATTAACATGCTGTAATACACAGATTAAAGTTCTTAAAAATCTAAAGAATATACAACTTAAATACTTAATTGGAAAACGATTGTCCCTCAGCAGTGAACATGATTCAAAACCGGGCATTTCCTGGTGATAGCTCAAAAGCTGTACATGAGATGTTAAGCTTTATAAGCTCCACTTGGCGGTTTTACAAGGTGCTTAAAGATACTATTATCATAACATGTGGTATGATGTGTTATGATGCGATATGATGTGCCACGCCCACCGCGTTTTAATGCAGCGTACCTTGCACATTTTGAATGGCTGGATCTTAAGTTGACTTCATCTTTGGAGAATACCTACCCTAAGTGAAATACTCATTTAGTGTATCAACTAATTCTCCTTCATTGTGTATACATTTCACAAATCTATTAATTGGCTTCATTATTCTGTTCTCTTCCCTACTAATTGCTGATGTGTGGTGAGCTTTCTGGTGCACTATGTCTGCCGTCACATCATCCAGGTGGATGTTGCACATTGGTGGTGGTGGAAGGGAGTCCCCGTTACCTGTGCCCTTTGAGTGGTGTGTCCAGAAAAAGCGCTATATAAGTGTAAGCAATTATTATTATTATTATTATTATTATTATTATTATTATTATTATTATGATGATGATGCCAGAGACATATCACTTCATCCTTTATAGTTCTTTTACAGTTGTAGTACAGCAAGTATATTTTATTATTTATTTTAGCCTCCTTTCTAATATCCTTTCTAAATGCACTTTAAATGCATTGTGCCTTGTTACTTTAACTGAATCCCATTGTTTTTTAATCAATTTGTTAAGTTCTTTCTTTATACATATATTTTTCCTTTATCTATTAAGTAATTTGAAATTTATTGTCAATAAATTTATATATGCAAGAAGCATGATAGATATCTAAGAAAATGTAATGTAATTTTGGTTGTATACAACTTTCACCATGAATTTGTATGAATATCATGTACAATGTTACATATTCTATTAATAATACACCTTTAATTCTTTTTACATATGTTCGATTTATGAAAATATATACCGGAAAGCATATACCACAAAGCATGTTATTTCGAATAACGAAAGCCAACTTCAAAACTACAAAGAAGTGATACAAAGAAAAATTTACGAAACCTCCGCCAAATGGCAAAGTGAAGAGGAAGGCATCATACACGTGTGACTCATTTAATATCTATAGTTTGCATCACATTGAACTAATATAGATGAGAGCTAGCACAGAGCCTACGGAGTGGCAAGGGTAAAGTGTGTGATACAGTTCACTGATTTGTGGTTTGTAGGTTTATAACTTTTCCGGATAGTGTGCAGTAACTGGGGGACACAG
Source organism: Lepisosteus platostomus (assembly GCF_059453375.1). Classification (NCBI taxonomy): domain Eukaryota; kingdom Metazoa; phylum Chordata; class Actinopteri; order Semionotiformes; family Lepisosteidae; genus Lepisosteus; species Lepisosteus platostomus. Next base: position 38,881,080 of record NC_142614.1, on the reverse strand, counting down.
GAGCAAGCTGTCCTGTTTTTAGACTAAAACAGCATTTATGTGAACTACCTCAATAGAGCTATGTGATATTGTGATTGTTTTACCTAATGAGGGAATCCATAAGGCCAGGCTACTCCAAGTATTAGATCTTTGGACGGAAAAAAAGGGTATAAATCCCACTACATGATAAAGCCAGTGTGAATTCCTTCTCAGAACGAGCTCGTCTGGTGACGAACTGGCTAAAGGGAGGTAGTGCAGTATAAAGACAAAATTGCCTTAACCCCTGCAGCAGAAACTATTTTTAATGTTTTTAAACAAGCTTTCTTGCAGGCACTGGCCCTGGACTGGATTCCCTCAGACGGATCATCTGTATGTAATCTGTCTGTAAGTGAAAGAAATGGGTTGAGAGCTGCTGTGCTGGCACAGGAGCATGGAGATAGGCATCGTCTGGTGGGTTATTATTCAGGACCACTCGATGCGGTGGCCAAGGGCCCGTGTTTATGTGTTGTGCAGGCTACCTGCCTGGCTGTATAAACTGTGAATAATCTGGAGTAGAACCAGCAGACCTAATGAAAAGATTTAATTGAAACTTGTAAATATGCTAAATGGAAAATTGTATTGATTTATATAGACTGTATACATACATTTGGTGTATGCCACAATTTTGGATGGCTGTGGAGGAATAGGGATTTCCTCAACACGGCAGGGACTCCAGTTAAGAATGCTGGGTTTGTCTCTGAACTGTTAGAAGCTTTGCTACTGAAGTAGCTGTGGTAAAGTGTAAATCACATAATAAAGAAATGTTTCCAGTAACTTGAGGGAACAACTTTGCAGATGCAGCTGTCAGGTGAGCAGTCCTGGTAGAGTAGGAGTGAGACTCCTGTGAAACCTCTGTTGGTGAACAGGGGACAGCTACAGGACATTCAGGCTGAGGCCTCTAAAGCAGAGAAATGGACATGGTTAGAAAAGAATATGGGGCTGCATGATGATTGGGTGTGGTGCTGCTAGCACACTGGAGCCCTGCATGCCCTCACAGCCTAATGCCCTTTGTAGCCCGACAAATGCACTCTGTCAGACACCTGGGTGTGAGTCAAATTGGTGGGGACCGGGTTTGAAGCAGTAGCCACTTTTGTGGTATCTTGATGTGATGCTTATCAGAGGAACTCAACTACAGTTCAGGTGCGGGTGCAACAGCTCAAAAGGCCTGCTCCTGAGGAACCTTTCATGCAGTGGCAAATTGACAATTGTAAAGGGAAACCTTGGCTCTTATAATCTATTTTCCCAGTGTGTTGCTGCCACTGCCTCTGTGTCTACCAAACACTTGATGATGGAGATCAGCTCTCTGTGGGCACTGCCCTGCCGCTTGTATTATGATGAAGGGACGCACTTCACAGGGAAAGTGTGTCAGGCTGTGGCTGCATTGTTCGGGGTGAGATGGACTGAGATCACCCTCAGACTGCTGGAACAGTGGAACAAAGGAACGGAACTCTGAAAGATTAACGAAACATCAGACTGAAGGAACACCGTGGGTAGATGCTCTGCCTATGTAGCCTGTGGGCTGGATCAAACAGAACTGTGTAACAGAGCCTGTTTGATATCATCACGGGCCAATGAACAAAACTTCCTGGAGGACCAAATCTGATAATGGATCATTGAATTAGCTATCTCATTCTCTATTGTAGTATTGTAGGTTGTTAATTGAAGCGGTGCTAGGGGCTGGTGAACAGGTGCTGGATGTTTGGGGACCCCCAGTAGAGGGAAGACACAACCTGATACCTGGCGAGTGGGTGTGGGTGAGAAAGATGTACCCTGCCAGATGTTGCAACCCCGCTGGGGAGGGACCATATCAAGTGCAACTGACTACCGACTCTGCCATCTGAGTGACAGGATGAGATTGCTGGATCTACGTGTCGCACTGCCACCGAGCCACTGCACCAGAGACTGAGTGAACATTATTATGTTGTTACTGTTTCTGTGTTTGTTGAGCTTCCTGAGGGAGGCCGACAGTGTGCCTGTTAAGTGTAAGGAGTTTTACTTTGATAAATGGGGATATGGAATCAATACTTTATCAATCAGCCACAAATAATAATCAGAGCTCATGTTGGGTTTGTATTGCTATAAAAGATGCTCATGGGAGTAATTCCCTTTGATAGAGGTGATTATTTAGGTTTATTGGCATGGGTAAATAGCTCTGCTTTTAGTCTGAGTGTAACTTGAATGTATTAGAATGGAACGAACCGTATGCTCCCTGCTATAATCACAGTTCTAGACCATCCTCTATTAGGGTGATAGACAGCTGTTTAGGTGAGCGAAGATTAAGCAGTACTTGTATTCCAGACAATTCTGAGCACATTAATGACTTAGAACAGCACATTTATGATGGACAAAAATATCATAATTATAATCCAGATGATTAGGACATTGGTGCGTGGCTACAGTCTGTGCTAGGAACATGGGGAGGGTCTCTTATCTAGAGGTAGAACATAATTGGTAGAACAATAATGTTCTAAGGGAGGACTGAAGAATTAAGAGATAAGAGAGATGCCCAAGAAGTGGGATCATTTTCATGTTTTTGTATATTTTTTGCAAACTATGCAGTTTAGTGGCTTGACGTAGGTTTTGTGCTCAGATGTATTCAAAGATGCTCCCTGTCCTTGGTCAGTAAGATAAGGGGCATGTATTTGGTAAGCTGACTATATGCCCAGAACATGAAAAGAACTAACTGCTAACTAGTCTGCAACTTAGATATAATCAATTGGCAGGTGTTGCTGTTTTATCATTTGTTTAGAATATGTCATAGTAACTCTTTGTGTTTTAAGGTATAAAGGACCATCTTCAACTACTTATTTTTTAAGTCTGGTGGTTGCAAGCCAGACTTCCATATGCTTATGAATAAAGGGACTTCTGCTTCACAGACACCTGAACTTTGTCATTTGTTTGACACTACAGTACGATGCTCGTTATTGTGTGTGCTCTTACTCTTTTGACTTTATCATGGACCCTAAATGTGTTAAGAAAATAAAAATTGTTAGTATTTCTGTAATTACACAAAAGCAAACGAAGTGGTTACTGTAGAGTACTATATTGTACTTAGGTATGATTAATGATGTCTAACTAAATAACCAGTGTTTTTATGACTAAATAAACTAACTACAGTTAGTTATCGTTTATTTTGTCATTTTTTTGATGAAAAAGTAAAAGTAGGTTTTGTGGTCCTCAACGAATAGCTATAAGAATTAATGAAAATAAGTTTTTTGTTCTATGAATTTTCACTGTACGAACAGGTTTCTGGGAATAGATTACATTTGTAAAAAGAGGTACGGTTGTTGCTTAATAAGTAAAAAATTAAAAATATGTGACATTTAATCTATTAAAAAACACAACTGAATTAAAAAGACACTTCCTCAAATGATATTTTTGTGAAGACTTCCTTTCCAAGTTGACAATATGTAAAACATCTTATATTGAGTTAGGTTCAGAGGCTATTTAATACAACAGGCTAAAGTGCATGACACATTTTGCAGTTCTTGAATATAGAAAAAAGAGTGCAGTGATCTAAATGTTCTGTCAATGTACCATCATAATATATTTTGAAAACTGTAAACCAAAATATAGAAAAATGCATAAAGTTTGATCTAACAAGTAAAAATATTTTACACACATTTATAATCTAAATTTACAGAAGCTTTGTTATATGTTTGATGTTTAAAACTAAAAGTATGATGTAGAAGTTTAAAACTAAAAGTATGATGTAGAAGTTTAAAACTAAAAGTACAATGTAGTACAATGCAGAGAAGCAGTGCTAGAACTGAGATAGGCAGCATTTAGTCTAAGTTATTAAAGGATTTTCCCATGTTGTCAACAACTGTAACAAAATACAAATATCGTTAACCTATGAGGTCATTAGCAGTATACAGAATGAAGATATGCAGATCGTGTTTTCTTTTTTCAGGAATGTCATTTTGCAGGGACAGATATTAGCACATATAATGCAAATTTGTTATTCTTCTGACACTTCATATGCACACACAGGAATGGTCTGTAAGAACTGAAATAAAGAAGTCTGTTTTATATTAACTGTCTTCCGAATCAGAAGAAGAAGAAAGGCTTTTAGGATTTAGGATAACTATTTTACCTGTACTTCTTTAGTTTAAAAATGGGCTTTTTTGTGAAATTTATTTTTAACAAAGTGGAATGGGCTTGAAAGGAATGAGTTTTTGTCTTCTTCAGAAGTTTTCATAGATGTTATTATTGAGGCCAATGATTTACAGCACTCTTGTATTCTTATTTTTTTCCATCTCTCCTTTCAGTCATTATTCAAACAATTTACCTTTTCAAAAAATTCAAACAATCTGCCTTATTCAAACAATTTTAGTAGTTTTAGTAGTTGCTTCTATTTTGGGATTGAAAACGAAAACCTTGTAGTTTTTCATCTAATTAACAAAGGAAAAATGTCTTTTTATCATGACATTCCTGTAATCTCAAATGGCTTTCTCTTTTGAGAAAAAATAAATCAGTTTCTAATTTTTTCAGTTCACATCCCAATAGTATAGCTTTCTTGTCCAATTCCTCCATATTCAACTCTCATACTCCTTTAAATCTCCCTTTCCATCACTACATCCAGCTGGCTCAAAATGCTATTTTGTCTGGAGTTGCACCTTACACCCTCAATTCTTACTGGACTGTCTGGAAATGTTTTCACTCCCTCCACCTCCCCTCTAACTTTATTTCCTTTTGATATCTTTAACAGCTTATCCTTCATGTGTTTTTGAAAGGAATCTCTAGTGGTCAGGTTAGCTGTTTAAAGTCTGCCTGAGCTGAATTTAATTCTTTAATAAAATCTTTATAGATCTACTTGTGAGTTTATATTTCATCACATTTTTTTGTCCTTACAAAACAAACAATGAAATCACACAAAGTTTTATCGTATTGTATTAAATGTTTTAAGTTCTGTGCATGATAACTTTCCAAAGTTTGAATGTACATGAAGTTGTGACATGACAAAGCAAGTGAAAACTTTTTTTTGAACATGTATCTTCTATGTAAGAAAGTTTCCAAATTACAGAAACTAAGAAACAAAATAAAATTTAACATTTTAATTATTTCTTTGCCATAAAAAAGGCTTTTTTGGTTGCCGATAGATCTTGAGGTATGGCTACAATTACATCTTTAAATGGAAACTACAATGCTCTTTTTATATTTCAGGGTTGGAAAGAATTGGTATTGATGAGTGCATTTCAAACCACAGTGAAAGTAAAATGTACAGAGTAATGTGTAAAACCTCTAATTTTCATCAGGAAAATAGACAAAGTTTCCAGGTATGCGCAACACCATATTCAGATGTGAAGAATATATCTCTTAAAATTCAAAATTCAATTCTCTCATCTTTGAGACAGTTTTAATAAAATACAACTTGTTAACTCTGCATACAGATCACGTTGGAACATTTCCGCAGTGAAATGTTTGCTGCACAGCTTACAAGTTTTCTAAATTTACCTTACTTGGTTTCACAAAATATATTTATTGCTGAATGTACAATTAAAATTTAGAATTGCTGATCAGGTTTTACATCAGGTTGTACAGAATTATAAGAAACGTTCAGAAAGAGCAACATTATCTTCTTTGCTATTTTCACTATCTTTGCATATAAGTTGTCAAATAATGATTTATTCTAGCTTGCATATTTGTTCCATATTATTCACCGTCCAGGGGTAGTACACTCAAGTGCACTCCATAAGGGACTCCATTTCATAGGGGTTAGGAAAAGGAGAAGAAAACCAGGAACAAGACAGGAAAGGACGTCTGTCAGGCTGAAGCAAAGTCCAATGTAAAATGTAGGGTTGAAGATCAGGGCTGGAGTGCAGGTCTGGGAGGATCACCAGAGCTGACAGCTGTGCAAAGTCCCAGGTGCAAGCCCCCGGCCATCCACAGCCCCCCATGAGAACTGCAAACCTGGCGCAGCAGCAATCCTCACCACGAGCACACACCAAGGGAAAATGTGCCATGCCTGTGTGATGCTGTCACCAGGGAACCCAAAGCACACACCACACACCCATTGGGGTATTTCTTACTAAAATGTAAGTCTCGATCTCCATCTCTGAATAATGAAGCATTGTTGTTCCTCAAAAGCCATGAACTATGAAACTCTCTCTCATGGAGAGATACGAGTAGCACATACACAGTCATAAAACCATCTGGCCATGAACAAAGTAGGCCTGATGATTCTCAAGTAAAGAGAAGAGATTCCCCTGCTCCAGAGACAAGATTGTAAATTTGGGGTCATTATTTAGCAAGAAATGCAAGAAAGGACCTTTGTTAACCTTCAGTTTTAAGAAAATGAGAAAAAACTTAACATTTTCCATATATATTGTGGTATAATGTAGGGAGTGTCTGGTGTGGGGTCGGAGCCCTGGATTAAGGAAGACGCGTTGCCATGTAAACCACACCTGACGTGATTAAGTGAATGAACGGCAGGTGTAGAAGTAGTTTAAAGGGGGAAAGATCCAGCAGGACCTCGGCCTTGCTGTGGCTGCAGTGGTGAAAGAACAAATGAGGAGGATCTGCTGTGAGAGAGCCGGGCTAAAGCATGACAGTAGTGGGTGTCAGATGATACTAGTTGGGGAGATGTTAGAAGGGCGTGCTGCTATGTACAGTATGAGTGAGCAAAGACTTGATTAGCAGCTGTAGTAACCCTGTGAGGGGGTGGAGAAGAACGACAGTTTGTGAGAGAAACAGCCTGTGAGGAAAAGAATGAAAGTGTCAGTCTGTGAGGAGACTCACAGAAGAAACTGAGCTTTACGAGATCTTCTAAAGATTTAAAGGGACAGCATCCTGCTAGGGTGTGAGAGCAGGGCTGTCGTGTCTGCTGTATAAGTCAGTTGTGATTTGATTAGTGAGTTATTGTGTGTGGACCAGAGTGGGTTGTGTGGTGGAGGGACCCTCTCCCTGGCAATACATTGGTATCGGGGAAGTGAGTGGAGGTCTGTCTAGCTGCACCCTCTGGGAGTTGTGGCTGGGCACAATGAGGTGTGCCAGCAGCTGCATGGTGTAACGCAGTGGTGGCTGGGCACAGTGAGGTGCGCTGGTGGCTGGGCATGATGTGAGGTGCACTGGCAGCTGTGAGTTCACAACCTAAGGACGTGAGAGCAAAGCACCAAAGAGGTTGTGATTGTGTGTTAGAGAGGGACAGTGTGCTGGGTCTCGGCATGGTGTGTAGTGCGGAAGAGACTCGGTGATGTAGGTAGTGTGTATTTGTGTAACCCAACCTGTTGGCATTAGAAAGAGGACGTCAGGGCTGGAGGCGGACCTGGGAGTCTGAGGCACAGGTTGAGTGTGAAACAGTGGCCTAATGGACTAGGAGCAGGAGGCTCCGTGTTGGGGTCTGGGAGCAGGAGGTTCCTAGCAGTGAGGACAATGGGATGAATTTGGTGAACTTGAGAGTCTGAAGTTAAAGGGTCCAGAAGTAACGGAATTTGGAGCCATGTATCCTGTTAGCCTGAAGAGGGGGCCAGTGTGATCACCACTCTCGGAGGAGAGTGCATGTAAGAGAAAGTAAAGGAACAGAAAAGAGCTTATAAAGGGGCATGACAGGGGAGATTGAGAGCCTGTCCATACCCAATGCAGTGTCAACTACCCCCATGGCACCACAATATATACACACTATAGCACCTGTGGGCAAACTACAGTGCGTGGATTGTATTCGGCCTGCCAGCCAGTTTTAACTGGCCCTTGTGGTAAAAAAAAATTAGTCAATATTCGCCATATTCCATTTTGTTTGGTGCCGTTTTTTCGTACATTTCATTATTTGTGCCAGAGTAATTACCATAGTAATTCCAAACTGCATTGCGCAACCTAGGGGAGGCACCATTGTTGGTCAGAAGCCATCGCCAGTCAAACATTTTATTACGAGCAAAACCCGCTGTTCGTGCACACAGAATGCATGAATAGTGCACTACCTAGCTAGATCGTGTCACATGACAGTGGCCACAAGAGTCAGCAGTCTGCAAGCAGCATACCAGTTGATCGCGGCTTTGGTGTTTCATGTTTCTATGAGTGGTCATTTTGTGAGTTTTTTGTTACACGATCGCAATTGAGAGGTTTTAAATATGAGTAAAAACCGTGAAGGACATGGAGTCTACTTCTAAAGAGAAACAGAAACAAATCAAAAAAGTATGATGATAGTTTCTTGAAATTCAGTTCCACATGGATAATTGTGGACACTGAAGAATGTCTTCAGTGGGTTGTCTGCCTTAAAGTATTGGCTGCTGAGTGCATGCTCCCCAATAAATTGAAACGTAATTTGGAAACTGTTCACAGAAGTTTGATAAGTAAGCCTCATGAGTAATTTTCAATAAACAGAAAGCTGCTTTTTCTAACCAAACTACAATCCCCAGCAAAGTTATTTTTTCATCATACAAAGTAGTGTACCGAGTAGCACAATGCAAAAAACTTCATACTATTGGAGTACCATGGACTAAGTAACAGAGCCCTGCGAATTCTGCTTCTCGCTACAATATCCTGCCTTTGTAAAGCTAGGTTTTCAGCACTTGCGGATATCAAATTAAAGTGATCATGAGTCAATGTTGAGAAGGAGATGCACGTTGCCATTTCAAAAATACTACCCAGTATTTTTGGTAAATTATGTTAACATAATTTATTAAACAAGCCCACCTACCCATTAAGAGGGACAAACAAAAAGACATTGTATTTCTCCCCTTTAAAAAAAAATATGTTAAATTTGTACAATTTTAGTCATTTTATTTGCATTTTACAAAGATGTTGACTATTTTTTAATATTTTCAAATTGTTTGCACATTCAAATAATTTCAATAAAATGTGTTGTCAAGTATTTTTACTATTTTGATCAAGCTTATTGGTTTGGAAAATTATTAAAAATAGTACACATTGGATCAACTTTGTTTTTATTTTGACCCATCATTTCCTTTTCAAATTTATAATCTATGTGTAAAATATTGCACTGCCATTTAACTTATTTTTGACACAGGGGAGGTATGTGGAAAATTTGACAGGTCAAGGGAGGCGTGGACCCAAAACGTTTGAGAACCCCTGTGTCACGGACATCCAAAGGGACTAACCGTGGGGAGTAGGAGAGCGGAAAAAGACCCATATGCGTAGCGGCGAGACGGGAAAAAGGCCCGGGCTCATTAGTGCAAAGAGTTCAGGAATGCCGTATAGAAACCTATGCCCTCAGGGAGTGGACGTGGGGCGCCCTGGTGCTAGGCGGGTCTCAGGACATCCGAACATCAATGCTGAGTGAGGACAGAGTGCAAGACCCGGAAATATATAGCCCAAGGGAAAGAGAGGGACAGGAAGGACAGCAGAACTAGGGACAGGACAGAGAAGGAGCGCCGTCTGGCTGCAGAGGGCGTGACACCCTGCTTTACCAATTTGAGTCACCAGTAAGAGTGGATTGAAAAAACAGAAAGTTGACAGTGAATGCAGTGTTCAACAAAGAATGGACTGCAAAATACTTTTTCACAGAGATTGGAACAAAGGCTATATTTTTTATTTGTAAGGCAAGTGTCGCAGTGTTCAAAGAATACAATCTCAGTTGGCATTTTTCTACCAAACATGCTAACTAAGCTAGCAATCTGTCATGTGAGAAGTGGGCTAACAGAGCTTCCAAATTAGCCACTAGTTTAAAGGCTCAGCAAAATTTATTTTTCCACTATCTATTTCTACTATCCAAGAGGCTAGCACAATAGCAAGCTACCTGCCTGCATATAAAATTGCAAGCTGTTCTCTGAAGGAGAGCTTTTGAAAGAGTGTATGATAGAAGCCAAAGGTATTCTTTGTCCAGAGAGCGAGAACTAATTTGAGAAAATAGGTTTATCATGCAGAACAGTTACCTGTTGGGTCGAGGTAATCGGTGAAGACTTGGCTTGTGAGTTGAACGTCAAGTTTCATTCAATTTGTATTTTTTTATACCACATACAGATGCAGCCATTCAAAATGCGCGGGTGATACCGCATTATTTTGCGGTGCGCTTTACGCGATCTACCGCGAGTTACAGTAAATTCTCCTATAATACCGCAATTAAAATAATAGTATCCGGAATTTCCGCAAGGTGGAGCTAATAAAGCTCAACCTCTCATGTTTGAGCTGTCACCATCAAAGTCTTTAACGAAGATATTACTAATAGTATTAATAATGAATGACCTTGGACAAGCTGTAAACAAAGTATTGCCCTGGTCCACATTCTTTTTTTCATTGACCGTCTTTGTAAAAGTAACACCACAGCATTTCGCAATCACGCATTTGTTTCCAATCATGCAAAGTACAGTAATTTTTGAGAATTGATTCACCATGCCTTTCACATGCTCATAAAAGAGATTGATTTAGGAACATAAACATATTACCGTATGCAAACTGTACTGTATACAGTATGTATATGTATATTTAAAGTCTTACCTGTGCCCGTTTAAGTATTGAATATTCATATCTAATTTTACCACTGAAGGGAAATCTTAGTAGCTGAGCATAAAAAGAATAGGAGCATACTGTAACGCGTGTGAAGGCCATAAACGATATTAATTTTGGAACTTAAACATACAGTATATGGCTGGTCTCGGTACTTTTCTCCCTAAACATTAAGCATCGAAGTCTTTAACTAACGTGATACCGGAGTCAACAAGCATACTTTTAGAATTTGATTAAAAGGGAATATAATATGGAATCGCGTATCTAAAGAAATTAATAATGATATAATTATATTAATGTACCGCAACACAAGAATAGTACACGCTGTACATTGTCTGTTGATAATGTTTCTGTAGTGCTTTTTCAGCCCTTTGTATGTGACCTTGCTAGGCGCTGTGGGTTAGGTTCCTGACTCCCATGTCACATGGTCTGTGATCGAATCCCACTGGATTTTTTTTAACAAACATTTCTTTGAAAAAATGAAAAGTTTCCTGAGTCAGAGATTAATTAAAACCTCACTCACCAAACAAATTTATATTTCTAAATATCACAACATGATCGAATTTAAGTCATTTTAATAACAATGAATAGTCACCTAGGCATTACAATATAAACATTTATATTGCTTTAAATCGCGTTTAAATCGCCTTTATTTAAAACCCATAAATAAAGCTGATACTGTTTAGACTTTTAATTATTTAAAACTGTATTACAGCAGCACAATGCACAATGCAACGTAAATCACTATCTTTGTCTTCTGTGTAATAATGTTCACCTCTCTGTCCAGCAAATTAACAATAGTAATAATAATGAACTTTATTGTATATGGCGCCTTTAAAGGTGGCTCCTCAAAGCGCTTTACAGGTTAAAAACAATAAGAACAATACTGTTAGGCTGGGCAAACGATTTTTTTTTAAAAGAAATACAAAATGAGATATAATGATGTGTTCCGGCTTAGACATTAACGAAGAGCATAACACGTGGGCGGCGTAGAGGTTGGCTCTGGCTTTCCCATCTACTGTATACACTGCAAGTACAATCCCCCTCTCTGCAGGAGTGCTGGCTGTGACGAATTAAACCGGTTTCACAGGTATTTTCAAAGTAGAAGGAGGCGAGATTTCCAGCGAAAGACACCTCCCCCCCTCCAAAACCCAGTAAGTACAGTACTTACTAGTTAAGAAAGGCTAGGCTCCTCAATGAAATCGCTTTAACATGCTAATGCGTTGGTGTAACAGTCCAGGCGTGGCAAGCTTCTAATGTTAACCCGACTACGGCGAAAGGAACCCTTCTTTCATTGGAAGACAATGAACATATTTTAGCCCTGAATGAATTTATAGCAAACATGGTTTACATAAAATACATTTTTCCAAGAAAGTTTAGCCTCTATCACTAATGAAACCACTAAATAAAGACATAAATAGAAAAATCTTAAGATTTTTCAAATACATGACTTTGCTAAAATTTATTTGAAAATAAAAACGATTACAAACGCCAGGGGAGAGAGAGAACAGGGGAGGGTTGTTGGTTTTGCATAAGGGGCGGGGCTATGGAAATGAGGTCTGTTTTGGAATGTGGAGTTACATGTTCTGGCTGTTTGTGAATTATCGTTGTTGAGTATAGAGTGTTGAGGTATTGATTTTGTGTAATTCTTTATGTTGAAAATTGAGGTGGATTTTGTTTATGATAAAGAGGATAAACTGGGATGGGAGGAGGGTTTGGATTTGTATAAGGGGCGGGATTATGATAATTTGGGGAATTTGCGAGAGTATAATGGTTTGATATATTTGATTTTGTATTGTGGTTGTTATCTATGTTTTTGGTTGGTATTATGTTTATATGGTTGTTTTTGTTGGTTGGTTGTTATTATGGTTATTAATAATACGATCTATAGTTGAAATCTGAGCCTAAATAAAAAGAAAAAGCAAGTGATTAGGTTTATGAGCAATCTAATTACTTATTCGTTTAAAACGCTATATAAAATAAAGCTTATTATTAATTTGCTGGACAGAGCGGTGAACATTATTATGCATAAGACAAAGATAATGATCCTGATCAGTTTAGAAATCTGTGTACGCTTTAAGGTTTTTACTTCTTAAACTTTTAAAATACACGTTTTGAATAGAAAGAAATCCTCTTCCTGGTACAGTACTGTATGTATAGCAAACCAACACGTCTTTTTTCTCCAATCAGAGGGGTGTCAGATGGTGTCAGCCAATCACCATTCTGAAGCCCTACCATAATCTCTGGTATGGGGAAACCCCAGAATTCTGTCCCATAGTTTAGACAGATGATAGATACTTTTATTGATCCCGTGAAGGAAATAAAGTAAATCATTTTCATTTTAGGAAATTATAAAACACAACGTTTCGGCCGTGGAGCCTTCTTCAGGTGTGAGGGGCTGTCTGCCCTGTATTTCTCACACCTGAAGAAGGCTCCACGGCCGAAACATTGTGTTTTCTTTCGTCTCCTTCCAGCATGGAATAAACACATTACTTGTTCTTTGCAATTTTCAAATAGGCAGTGTCATGATCATAAGCCCCTCCAGGACACTCCAGTCCTTTCCTTGTTTATTTTTTATTTCCTGCACCTGCCTCTGGTTCCAGCCCCTTTCCTACAAAAGCCACATACTCCTACCAATCTGGGCTCAACTTTGGAAGTTGGATGCCCAGAAGCCCGCCTATCAGTGAGTCCAGGAGAAGCTCGATGGCATAGGGTTTACAACGGCATCCTGACCACCTGGGTCCGGTGCTGGGAGTGCCTGGCCCCGTTACCCTTTTAATTCCTCTGACCCTTCACCAGATCCCGTTTCGGCTTTTAACTTTGTCTTGTCTTTGTCAAGGATGGATCACCCATTTCTGGACTTGTGCCTTCCCATGGATTTCCTTACGGACCCCCTTCGGACTTGGTTGCCTTGGACACGCCCCCCAGCACCAGCGCACCTTGGACATGCCCCCCTGTTCTTCTTCCAGCTCCGATCCTTGTCTTTTTTCCCCGTGTTTGTCTCACTCCCCTCAGGATTCTGCCGTCTGCATAGGGTCCTGAAAAATGCTTCGTGACAGGCAGGACAACAGACTAGGATTGTGAGATGCATCTAACTAATGAGTGAGCCTTTACCTGCTCCCTGCCTAATTACCCACTACCTCACAAAAGGAGGATTTAGTCAAATTATAAATTTTTATCAAAGGTATACTGTACTTCTAGAATCACAGATGCTGTGATTAATCTGTAGGTAGGTAGGTCAGTAGGTCCCTTTTCAGGCCATCAAGACCTACTGGGGGAATGGGAGCAAGGGCCACCATTTTTCTCAACCATCTGACACTGGAGGTGGAGGTGATGTGGTCAGCAGTCGGGTTATTACCCCCGGAAGGATTAACCATGGTACTCATTTGGAAAGCAGGCTGAGTGGAACTGGGAGCCATCCACGGCTCCTTAGATTAATCTGTACTTGCACTAAATTGAGCTTCAATGCTAGTAGTTGTACAGTTTGTATTCATAGTTTGTATTCATAATTGTACAAGTTGTCAGTTTAAAATTATACATTCAAATTTAAATAAGTACACGTTTAAAGTAAAGAAATATCACAGAGGCATGTTTATGAGAAAAACAAATTAGAAATCACATTATAGAGAAGCAATAAAGAAGGTTGCAACACATCATAACAAAAGCAAGTGCTGAATTGCACACAAAATAGTAAAAATAATAATTACATATAAAATATAATTACTGAGAAAAGTGATCCCTATTTTGACTTGCCCAGGGATCTTTAATGACCACTGAGAGTTAGGACCTCAATTTAACATCTCATCTGAATGACCACACCCACTACAGTATAGCATCCCTGCCACTATACTGGGGCATTAGGACCCACACAAACCACAGAGGAGGTACCCCCACTGGTCCCACTAACACCACACAAGAGGTCTCCCATCCAGGTACTGACAAGGCTCAATCCTGCTTAGCTTCAGTGGGTAGCCAGTTGAGAGCTGCAGGGTGATGTAGCTGCTGGCTACTCTTCTGACTTCATATTTGTGATTAATTTGTTTCTAAATAGCACAAATCTTAATACAGTATCAGACTGAAGAATTTTGCTTTGACTACTGATAGACAAAAAACCCTGTGTTCAGTGTCTTTCAGATCTTAAACCTGGTTATCACCTGGACCAATACTTTTTTCTCAGGAAACAATTTAAGCCTAGTTCAATAAGTCTGCGTGCTTTTAATTTGTATAGCTATGTTGCCAGTATAACACCAGAGTGTAAATTTGTGGATCAGGTAATTATATTAATTGGGTGAGAAATTAAGAGTAAGAGAATTTAGATAATGGAATTTTACTTTTTATAAATCTTTTTTAAATCACTAATTTCTGTAATTAGTGACTGATGCTTACATAGGTGTCAAGTAAGCAAAATGTGTTTTAAAGGTAACTAAGAAGACATGTGGTTTGTTGATTAATGTTATCATACACTACTTTTCTTTTTGTGTTATGACAGATTACTGTTCTGCCCTGTACACCTAGAGGGTGCTCTACTTATGTACTGTTCCTAGTACTCTGTGATTATTCATGTCTTTCGGGCGTGTCTTGTTATGTAGCCTATTTACGTCCTGTGTCTGCTGCGCTCCTGGCTCAGCATTGAGGATATGGATGTCGTGAGACCCTCCTAGAACCCGGTTGCCCCACGTCCATGGCCTGAGGGCATAGGTTTCTTTACTGACATTGTCCAACCCCCAGAGCCTGGGCTAACCTCCATGTTGCCCCTTTTGCCACTACACATAGGGTCTCTACTGCTCTCCTTGTTATGCCACGGCTTGCCCTTCTGACATCTGTGACATTTGCGCATCATTTCTTGATTTCTTGCACATTAGGAGTTCTGATGCTGGCTACAGCTGATCTGCTTGCTTAGACTTTCTGCACATAGGCCTTGGTGTCAAAAATACCCTAGCTAAGATACATTATTTCATTAATACAATCACAAGCTACAAGAGCAAAACAAGCCCTGTAAGCGCTTCTGACCCCTCTCTTCCAAACAAGCTTAACACCTTCTACGCACGCTTCGGAGCTCAAAACCCTGAACCAACCACCTGGACCACTGACTCCCCTACCACCCCACCCCCCACACTATCCAAGCTAGATGTGTGGAAATCACTAAGTAGAGTGAACACACATAAAGCTGTTGGACCTGATGGTATCCCTGGCCTGGTACTCAGAACATGTGCCAGGCAGATAGCTGATGTCTGTACCAACATCTTCAACATGTCCTTGGCCCAGGCCACTGTACCTAGCTGCTTCAAGACGACCACCATCGTGCCAGTACCAAAAAAATCAGCCCCCACATGCATAAATGACTACCGCCCTATTGCACTCACCCCCATCATAATGAAGTGCTATGAAAAACTACTTATTCCGCACATTAAAGCCAGCATTCCGAAAACACTGGATCCTCTCCAGTTTGCCTATTGCACAAACCGCTTCACAGAGGATGCAATCTCTATAGCTTTACACACCACACTAACCCACCTGGATAAAAGGAACACCTATACAAGAATGCTGTTCATTGACTTTAGCTCAGCATTTAACACCATTATACCCATAAAACTTTCTACCAAACTCAGGGCTCTAGGTTTAGATACAACCCTCTGCAGCTGGATCCTAGACTTCCTCACCAGCAGACCCCAGACTGTCAGGATTGGCAACCTCACCTCCAACACACTCACCCTCAACACCGGTGCCCCTCAAGGCTGTGTGCTCAGCCCACTGCTTTACTCCCTGTTCACCCACGACTGTATTGCTAAGTTCAGCACAAACACCATCATCAAGTATGCTGACGATACCACAGTCCTGGGCCTGATCACTGACAATGATGAGACTGCCTACAGGGAGGAGATAAAACAACTTGCAGACTGGTGCTGAACCAACAACCTATGTCTCAACATCAGCAAAACCAAAGAGCTGATTGTTGACTTCAGAAGACAAGGAAAAGTTCACTCCCCCATCTACATAGAAGGGTCTGCGGTGGAGATGGTGAATAACTTCAAATTCCTAGGTGTTCACATCTCTAAAGACCTTACATGGACACTGAACACCTCCAGTCTCCTCAAGAAGGCACAACAACGGCTGTACTTCCTGAGAAGGCTGAAGAAAATACACCTACATCCACTGATCCTCACCAACTTCTACAGATGTACGGTGGAGAGCAACTGCACCGCATCCGACTGTAAGGCACTACAGCGGGTGGTCAAAACTGCCCAACACATAATCGGCAGTGCCTTACCATCCATCCAGGAAATATACAACACCAGGAGTCTGAAAAAAGCCACCAAAATTATATCTGACCCCACTCACCCCAGTCATAACTTGTTTGTTCCCCTACCATCTGGCAGAAGGTTCCGGTCACTCCAGTCGCACACAACTAGACTCCAAAATAGCTTCTTCCCCAGAGCTGTCAAGTTGGTGACGCCCCCACTCCCTCCCACCATATTATGATCTCTCCTAACGTCTTCCTGTACCCACAATGACTGTACTGTTACACCACTACACACACGTAAGCCGAAATTGTACTGTCCCCTCGATAGCCCAGTAAAACTGTACCAGTCATAATAATATTTAAGATTTATTAATTAACCATACTATTTTTGCACTGTTCCAAGAATTACCTTGCACTGTTTTTGTCCTGTTATATTTTCTCTGTGGAATTTTGCACAGTTTTGATTACTTGATTACATGTTATTTATGTTATGTTATTACATGTTACTGTTATTGCTATTGTGTTACTGTCTATTGTCTTATCTTCTGTCCTATTTATATACTGCACCTGAGTGACTAATGAAAAACACTTTTCATTATACTATGCACCTGTGTTAGTTTAATGACAATAAAGTTGAATTGAATTATTTCAAGTAACTTTATGCAGTCTCTTCTACTTTATAATCAAGAATTTGGTCTTTAATTCTGACTTAAAGCTTTTAGACTCTCTCACAGAATTTTCTTCTTTCTTAATGAAAGATGTTCTTAAACTCACTAAATAGTACTGGGTTGATTCCAATTACAAATCCCATTCAATTTTAAAATAGCTGAGTGCAAATTTAGAAATAGGTTTGCATACAAAATCTTAACCAATTAGCTCTATGGTTAAGAATTAGAATGGAGCAAAATAAGCCAAAAACATGGAGTCTCCTAGGACCAGAAATGAGAAATACCAATATACTGTAGGAAAAACTGAGGTTCTACAGATCCTAAATGATTCTGGTTCTAAACGACCTTGGCTTTATTACAATAAACCCTATGTTGAATAAGCTAATGGGGGAAAGAGTCTGCATTATTGTTTGCTTTACTGGACTAATAGGGGGAAAGGGATGTTAAAGGGAAGAAAAACATTATGTTAATTAAACCAAACTGGGTAGCATGGGTGCCTTGCAATGCTGAGATCCTAGATTCAATTCTGTACCTGGGGTGCAGTCCGGGTATAATTTGTATGTTCTCCCCATATTCATCTGGGTTTTCTTCCACAGTCCAAAATAAACTGGAAGTAATAACCTCTGGGAAATCTAGTCCTGGTGTGAGTGTTTTTTTTTTATATTTGTGTGTGCACTGTGATGAAGTGGTATCCCATCAATGGTGTATGCTGCCTTGCACCCATTGCGTTGCTGTGATAGGATCTGGCTCCTCCAAGACCCTTTACTGGATATGGTATCAGCATTTGCACACAAGATGCTGAGATCCTTTCCTTTTTTCCTTTATGTTTTTTTTTGTCCTGGTGTAGATTTCTAGTGGTTGTGTAGTGTGTCGTTAGTTGTGCCACAATCTCTTTCCTCCCTCTGTGTTGTGTGTGATGTTGAAGAAATTACTCAGACCAGCAGGCGATTGCAGGAGTGTGCTATATTAAAAAAATAAAGTTCCCTCTGTGGTCCTTCTAACTACGGTAAACCAGGAGAGCGCTCCCAGGCAGGACAGAGCGAGCATACATAAATAATAGGAACATTTAGTACAGAAGCTTTGTAATAATTAATTACAAATATAAAACAACTCAAACAATACAAAGATTACAGTACAAGTTGATCATAACCACCCTATTGTTGTTATCCTATTAACAAGAAAAAAACCCCACAAACTACAGTAAACAAACAAACTTATACTAAAAAAATAAAATTCCTATGAGACAGCTCCCTCTGTGGTCCTTCTAACCAGGGTGAACCTGAAGAACCACAAAAAAACAGGTTACATAGAACGAGAACAGAACTTATTTTAAAATGAACAAATTACTACTCCTGTCTCGTGATTACAACGAAAATCTACAGTGATACCGTTCCCGCCCTGCAAGGAACATTCTCCTTTAAAACGAACTATTTACAACACTTCAGTAATTCAGTGGAAGTCTACTGCTTCACCCCGTTACGCTTGTATGCCTGAGTAATTTCTGGGAAGGAACACAGTACTAGTCTCTTCGAAATTGTACATTTTAGATAATATGATGCCATCATCAAAGTTTCACTGTAGGTTGTTTCATTTACTATAATATGGTGTTTACAAAACCACCAAAAACATTCATTGTTGAATTTGAAATTCAATTTCAAGTATTTGACTGGTGTATTGGCACAATTCAAAACCATGGATATCGCTTTTGTGGAAAAAACACTGGTTCACCAGAGTTAAATCTGAAGTTTTTTAAAGTGAGTTCAATTAAGGTGAAGGTATACTATATTTATAATATAGAATTGTAACCTGTTCTTCCAGTTTGAGTTTAGCCATTGCTTCTACAGTGCTTATGTACACAGATTCCATGGTATCTGGACATAGTCTATTAACATTTTGCTGTAAATCATGCATCTTTACTAATTTTAAATTGAATTATGAAAACAATGCTGGAACATCTCTATTCTACAAAATATTCCCCTAATTCTATCCCTCCTGTAGTATGTTTATATTATACAGACAGCTGCATTTAAATACATTAGTTTTAGTACATTGCAAACTGCCCTTACCCTAAACTATAGTGAAACTATTAGACATATATTTTTCTAATGCTTCTTAAATTTACATAACAATTTAACAAGTTAAACAAGCTTATATTATTTGACATTCAAGGTGGTGGAATGCACACTATCAACTGAATACATTATTAGTGTAATTGTTCAAAAAAAATTAGTTTTGTCAAGCAATTAAGATAATCAACGTAGTTTATTCATCCTTGCTTCCAGTGAACCAGCTTATTACACAGATACAGATGGAGATAGAGATGATGGAGATTTACACATCATAGAATTAACCTTCAATAATATCACAGTACAAAAATTATTTTAAGAAATTAATATATGGTCTCTTCCATAAGTGTATACTTTTAAAACCTAGCGCCCCAAAAGAGAATATTTATATCTTATAATACCAATAATATAATACTAATAAGTGACAAATGAGTATTTTGTATTAGTAATGGCAAAGTAAATCACAAATCACCATAAATTAATGATAATCTAAAAATGTCATAATGAATTGCAATTAGTCAAGAGTACAAACAACAAAGATATGAATACTTAAATATTAAAATAATAAGCACCGGTTTTACAATAACTGTCACAATCATGTAATTTAAAGTCTTCATGTTATAGGCCCTCTGGGTACAGCCACGGGCGTGGTGACTGGACTGAATCCAAGTGCAAGGGACTGGAGAGTGGCGGAGACACCCAAAGAAACCTGACTGGTCGGGGATCGAATGTTCCAGTACACAGTGAAAGAGAAGTGCTAATAGAATAATAGATTACTGGTCCTATAGCCCTAGCAGGTGAGTAATGAACCTAAAAAGCAAAGCTGGAATACACATGAAGCCATTCAAAATGCAGGAGTACACTGCGGTAAAATGCGGTAGGTGTGGCACGTCACAACGCATCATACCGCAGCTATAATAATAGTATCCTGAATCACCTTGTAAAACTACCAGATGGAGCTAATAAAGCTTAACCGCTCATGTACAGCATTTGAACTATCACCAGAAAACGTCAGGTTTCGAATCCCGGTCACTGATGAAGGACAATCTTTTTCCAATTAAGAATTTAATTTGTATAATCTTTAGAATTTTAATAATTTTAAACTGCGGATTACAGCATGATAATCATTAAACATTAAAATGTCGGTATATTTTATAAAAGCAAAATTGCTCAGTTGGACAAAAGTACACAACCTTCCACCTTCATGATAAATATTTTCATTTGTCTAATATATAATAATATATATATAATAATATTGTTTAATTTTTAGTTAAACAGTATATCAATATAATTATATTGTTATTAACTTCTTTAGATACCCGATTCCATATTATATTCCCTATTAATCAAATTCTAATAAGTATGCGTTTTTTTACTGCGATAACGAACGTAAGTATTTGCAGAAAAGGTCAAAACATTATAACATTTTACGAAGTATTTAATATAGACATAAGGAGCACATAAGAACTTTTCCAAAATAACCACAGAATATAACCGAATGCAAGACTTTGACACTTAAAATGTTTAGGAAAAAGTGGAATACTGGTGTGTATTTTTTCTTTAAACTACCATTACCAGCCATATACAGTTTACATAATATGTTTATTTTCCTGAATTAATATAGTTTATGAGCAATCTCTGGGAAACTAAACCATATCCCAGGCACAAGTGACTTCATAAAGCGAGACGGCATTATGCTAATTGTTTTATGCATTAGTTGAAGCCTTCTGACCAAAAAAAACTTTTTTCTGTCTCTTCCTGCTTTTCCTCACCTGTTGTGATTCTGGCACAGAATGGTTAAAAAAAATGGAAGAGGTCAGACAGCAGAGGGAAGGGGGAGTGGTGAATCTGAAACTTGTCCTGGATAAAGCGGTTAGAAAATAGGTTGATTTATACCTGTGAAAAGCATTCTAATTTTAATGTTATATGGAAGATATAATTCATAATAAATTACCTTGGACGGTCTGTAAACTGAAAATTTATAGAGGAGACACATTGAGTATTGCCTCTTTTTACACTTGGAAGAACATTCCAATGTTAATGCGACACTGAAAATATTATAAATAACCTTTTAATTCTGAAGCTGTTAACTCTACTTCACACCTGCATGCCAAGATTATGGTTTGAAAATAAAAAAAAACATCAAACCTTAGATTGGATGAGAATGTCATGATCGTTTCGCAAGGATGTGAAATGTGACAATTTGTTACAGTTACCAGCAGGAGTAAAATGCCAATGTACAGATGCAACCATTCAAAACGAGCGGGGTACGCCGCGGCAAAACATGGTGGGAGTGTTAGTTCCTAATATGTCATACCGTATAATACCGCAGTAAGATAATAGTGTCCGGAATTACCACCAGGTGGAGCTTATAAAGTTTAACCTCTCATGTAAAGCATTTGAACAATCGCCAGAAAACGTCCTGTTTCAAATCCCAATCATTGCTGAAGGACAATCTTTTTCCAATTAAGAATTTAAGTTGTATACTCTTTAGACTTTTAAATTTATGAAAGCAAGATTGCTCAGTTGGACAAAAGTACACAACCTACCACCTTTATCATGAATATTTTAATTATGCAGAAATGTCTTATGCATCAAAGTCTTTACTGAAGATATTACTAATAGTATTAATAATGAATGACCTTGGACAAGCTGTAAACTCAAAGTATTACCCTGGTCCACATTCTTTGTAACTGTCTTTCAAAACGAAAATACTTTATTTTTTCATTGACAAAAAGTAACACCACAGCATTTCGTTGATCCGATCACGCATTTGTTTCCAATCATACAAAGTAATTCTTGAGAATCTCCGATTCACCATGCCTTTTACATGCTCATAAAAGATATTAGTTTAGGAACATAAACATATTACTGTATGTAAACTGTACTGTATATGGCTTGTCTTGGTAGTTTAAAGAAAAAATACACACCGGTCTTCCATTTCTCCCTAAACATTTTAAGCATCAAAGACTCTATTGACTTTTTTATATTTCTAAATATCACAACATGTTCGAATCTATGGCATTTATTAATAACAGCGAATAGTTTCAAACAGCTACTGACATCTTTATCATCAATACGTGAAAAAAGTGAATCCTGTTTTTTTATGGTCTGTAGCTCAAATCATGCTTAACTAAAAATTAGACACAAGAGTATTATTGGACAATACTGTGAGGCTAAAGAAATCAATAATGATATTAATTCAAAGATCTAAATATATTTAATGCATACGCCTGACATCAGAGAGTGTGTCTACTCGCCTGTGTGGTGACATCACTGTCTTTCCCTCTGAATATCTAACAGGAACCTGTACCTTGTGGATCCCTTTAGATCTCCCTTCAGATTTAAAAGGTTATTAATAATATCTTCAGTGTTGCATTAACATTGGAATGTTCTTCCAAGTGTAAAAAGAGGCGATACGCAACGTGTCTCCTTCATACATTTTCAGTTTACAGACCGTACAAGATCATTTTTTATTAATAATGTCTTCCGTATTGCATTAAAATTGGAATGCTTTTCACAGGCGTAAATCCACCTGTTTTCTTATCGCTTCATCCAGAACGGGTAACTCACCTTCCCCCCTGCCTGTCTGACTTTCTTTTTAACCCTTCTGTGCCCAAATTGTTTTTGTGGTTATTAACTATCGAAACCTGTTTTTATCGCTTTTAAAGTAATGCAATTTCTAAGTTAAGCAGGAACACATCTTTACATCTAATTTTTTAATTTTTTTTAAATTAAAAAATTCAATTGCCCAGCCGAAGGGGCATTTATAATATTGTGGCATTATTATATAGGATGGACACAGTGACTCAGACACTCGTTGAATGAAAAAGGGCACTTTATTTTTCTGTACAGCTTTTACAGCACCCCCCCGCTCCGAGCGCCAGCAGAGAAAGATACACACACTTTTTCATTGACAAAAATTAACTTTTCCAATTGCACAAAGTAAGTGTTGAGAATCTCCGATTCACCACGCTACTAATGGGTTCCCGGAGATTGCAAGGCAAGGCACTTTTGGATCTGGACCCATCAAAATTTACTGATGTGGTCCACCCCCAGTAAATTTCAAAAGTCACAAGATTTAGAAACACGAGGGCGGCGTAGCGGTCA
Organism: Lepisosteus platostomus; assembly: GCF_059453375.1. Lineage (NCBI taxonomy): Eukaryota > Metazoa > Chordata > Actinopteri > Semionotiformes > Lepisosteidae > Lepisosteus > Lepisosteus platostomus. Next base: position 38,857,576 of record NC_142614.1, on the reverse strand, counting down.
ACTCTGGCTTTCCCATCTATGCCGATGCTCTGCAAGTACAACTCCCCCTCCTTCTCTTGACTGATGGGCAACAGTTGGATATCTGGGAGAACTGTACGTTGCACTGGCATCTGTGAATTCTGCTGTGTAAATGGAGCTTCCTGGGTGAGATAGACAGCGGGGACAGCATCAGCCAAGTCCTGTGCGGTGGTGAGCATAGAGCCCGGGTTGGAGTGTCCTGAGCCGGTGTGTGCTCTGGGGGGGGGGGGCAGAGGGCTGTGTGGAGATACACCTTCCGCCAGGCACTGCAACCTGCGCAGTGGGGGAGGCACTTATCAGGAGATGAAGGTCTGTTCGGAGACAGCTGCCCTAGCATTTGACTACTGGAACAGTACCTCCGAACAGTCTCTAACCTCCAAATCCTCCCCAGTAATGAGTCGTACTGCTCCCGCTGCTGCCGAAAAGTATCCACACAGGTGCAGCTTCTACAGGTTGGCACCCTGGCCAGTGGCCGAGAGCAGAGACCCACAGCCTGTGGCAAAATAACAGAATCCATGTAAGAAATAAAGTCACAATAGTATTCATCAGTTGCAAAACAGACTTCAAAATAAACTTTTCTTTTCATCCATCATACCGCTTTCTTTTTTACTGTCCTGGTAGTCTTCAAAGAGCGTTTCGCGTGTGCAGTGTTTTCTTGAAGAACAGGCTGCAAATAATTATAATAGAATGTATAATTCAATACAGCAATAATACCTTGTAATATGCACTATAATCACGTATTTCAGATGAAGCCTGGTGTATTTGCTTACCCTTCGCACTTTGCAAGCCGAGGCGGCCAAAGCACCACATCTCTTCCCATAAAAGGTCTTTGTCTCCATACTAAGGTCGCTGTAGTGCAGGCTCGCAGATTTTTTTGTGATGGGAGCTCAACCCAATCCCTTGGTGTATTTATATTATATTCTCATGTATGGGTAGAATATGTTCATTGTCTTCCAACGAAAGATGGGTTCCTTTCGCCCAAGTCAGAAGACATTAGAAGCTTGCCACAACCGGATTGTTACAGTAAAGCATTAGCAAGTTAAAGCAATTCCATTGAGAAGCCGGGCATGATAAATGTTTTCTTCCTTGATTTTCTGATCTGCAAGGCTGTTAGGGCGCAGTGAATGTGAATTCTGTCATTGCCAGACTGTGAAAAATAAAATAAGGGTTAAAAAGAAAGTCAGGCATGCAGGGGGGAAGGTGAGTTGTGAAACTGTTACCCGTTCTGGATGAAGCGATTAGAAAATAGGCGGATTTACACCTGTGAAAAGCATACCAATTTGTGATACGGAAGACATTATTCCTAAAAAATGATCTTGTACGGTCTGTAAACTGAAAATGTATGAAGGAGACACGTTGCGTATCGCCTCATTTTACACTTGAAAGAACATTCCAATGTTATTTTAATAAGATATTATTAATAACCTTTTAAATCTGAAGGGAGATCTAAAGGGATCCACAAGGTACAGGTTCCTGTTAGATATTCAGAGGGAAAGACAGTGATGTCACCACACAGGCGAGTAGACACACTGTCAGATGTCAGGCGTATGCATTAAATATATTCAGATCTTTGAATTAATATCGTTATTGATTTCTTTAGCCTCACAGTATTGTCCAATAATACTCTTGTGTCTAATTTTTAGTTAAGCATGATTTGAGCTACAGAACATAAAAAAAAAGGATTCACTTTTTTCACGTATTGATGATAAAGATGTCAGTAGCTGTTTGAAACTATTCACTGTTATTAATAAATGCCATAGATTCGAACATGTTGTGACATTTAGAAATATAATAAAGTCAATAGAGTGTCCATAATATTGCTATTTTGCTATTGCTATTTTAGTTTTTCAAAGAAATGTTTGTTAAACGAAAACTCGTGGCGATAGCTGGATTTGAACAGAAGGAGGAGAAGGAGCATGTAAAAAAGTTCCCAAAATAACCACTTGTAAGACTTTGATGCTTAAAATGTTTAGGGAGAAATGAAATACTAGTGTGTATTTTTTCTTTAAAATACCAATACCAGCAATATACAGTTTACATAATATGTTTATGTTCCTAAATTAATATCGTTTATGACCTTCAGATGCGTTATGCTCCTCTTCTATTAAATTCCATATAAATATTCAATACTAAGCGGATTAAAATGTGCACAGTAAAGAGATTAAATGATTACATCTTTTCACTAAAGACCAATACACCACAAGCCCGAAAGTGCAACATTATTAATAATATCTTCCATGTCGCATTAACATTGGAATGTTTTTTTTTACAAGTGTAAAAAGAGGCGATACACAACGTGTCTCCTCTATAATTCTTCAATTTACAGAGAAATTCAGCCAGAGCCTCACAACATTGTCCAATAATACTCTTCTTGTGTCTAATTTTTAGTTAAGCAGGATTTGAGCTACAGACCATAACCAAAAACAGAATCCATATTTTTCTCTCTTCCGCTGCGATTCGGGTTTTAACAAAACATTTTTACAAAGTGGAATACAATAATACTACCAGCTATATAGATACATAGATTTAGATATTTAGATCCTTAAATTAATATCATTATTAATTTCTTTAACTCCATATTATATTCCCGATTATAAAACAGATAATTCAGATCCTGAAATCTGATTAGCTGACACCCTTCTGAAGCCGTGCCATATTCTGTCGTATACGCACACCCCAGAATTTTGACTTTTAACTGTGTGATAAGGAAATTTTAAAGCGTAGCTAAAAACGCTTAGATTCTCATCTGATACACGTATCTTTTTCTGCTGTCTTTGTTGCGCTATTGAGGATCCTTGTGATATTTTGAACTCTCGTTGAATTATAAGTGTCGCATAGTTTAAATCATTTTCAATCTTAGAAATTATTAAATGCTCTGTTAAAAGCAAGGGAGTTTTTATGTCTGTTATACTAAAAGAAAATGCCTGACAAACTAGGGATTGGACAGATTTTCAGTGCTTGTACAATGGATGGAAATGTTCAAAAACAGATGCAGCCATTCAAAATGGGTGGGGTATTTCGCGGTATACCCCGTTGGGCGTGTCGCATCAAAACGCAGTATCACGCAGTTTATCGCGTCATTTGACGTCATGTCAGAAAGTATCCGGAATCACCTTGTAAAACTGCCAGGAGGAGCCAATAAAGCTTAACCTCTCATGTACAGCATTTGAGCTTTTAAATTTAAACTGTGTATTACAGCATGTTAATCATCAGTCATTAAAAAGTTGGTATATTTTATGAAAGCAAGATTGCTCAGTTGGACAAAAGTACACAACCTAACTTTATCAGAAATATTTATGCATCAAAGCCTTTACTGAAGATATTACTAATGGTATTAATAATGAATGACTTTGGAAAAGCTGTAAACTCAAAGTATTACGCTGGTCCACATTCTTTCTAACCGTCATTTTAAATGAAAATACTTTTAGTTTTTTCTTTGACAAACAGGACATTAGCTAGCCAATACGATAAAGGAATGATAAAGGAATGACTTTTTTTGCTAATTTCTTTAGCACATTTGTACAAGCACTTGGAATCTGTCCAAGCCCTACTTTGTCAGGCATTTTCTTTTACTGCAACAGACATAAAAACTCCCTTGTTTTTAACAGAGCGTTTCATAATTTCATAATTGATTTTTCATAAAATCAACGCTTTCTTTTCCGTATACCAGATATTACGGAACCACTTCAGAAGGGTCAGCAAGTCAGATTCCAGGAATCGGAATTGGAATTAAAGAAAAAATACACACCGGTATTCCATTTCTCCCTATACATTTTAAGCATCAAAGTCTTTAACTAAGATATGAAATAGCGTGTAAAAAAGTGGTAGTTTTAAGCTTTTCTGCCAATATAATATGGAATCGTGTATCTAAAGAAATTAATAACGATATGATTATATTCGTGTACTGCGACATTTCTTTGAAAAACTAGAATAGCAATATTATGGACAATTAATTGACTTTTATATTTCTAAATATCACAACATGATCGAATTTAAGTCATTTTAATAACAATGAATAGTCACCTATGCGTTACAATATAAACATTTATATTGATTTAAATCACGTTTTGATTTAAATCACAAATGCGTGTTTAAATATATGTGTTTTTTCACAATCAGACAAATGCAACATAAATTGATATCTTAATAAACTTTCAGCATAGCTTTCTCCCCGTTTAGATTTATTTTTCTTGGGATCTTGGGATCAAACGTGGAAAGATTAGATTGTAATCGTTTTTATTTTGTAAATACATTTTAGAAAAGTGTAATCTTTACTAAAAAGCTGTACACCACCTGCTATAAGATACATATTGTAATACTTTCGGGCTCGGATAGGACAGACACAAGAACTCAGACTTGTGGAGTTAAATCTCAACAAAACAACAACAAATCTCAATATCTTGTACGAATTTTTCGTAATACAAACCAAAAATAGCCCGCAAACTCTCTCAAATTCCTCCAATTATCATAATCCCGCCCTTTATGCAAAACCAAACCCTTCTCCCATCCCAGTTTATCCTCTTTATCATAAACAAAATCCACCTCAATTTTCAGCATAAAGCATTACACAAAATCAATACCTCAACACTCCATACTCAACGACAATAATTCACAAACAGCCAGAACATGTAACTCTACATTCCCAAATATACCTCATTTCCATAGCCCCGCCCCTTATGCAAAACCAACATCCCTCCTCTGTTCTCTCTCTCCACTGGCGTTTGTAATCGTTTTTATTTTTCAATAAATTTGAGCAAAGTCATGTATTTTAAAAATCTTAAGATTTCTATATTTATGTCTTTATTTAGTGGTTTCATTAGTGACAAAGGCTAAACTTTCTTGGTAAACCATGTTTGCTATTAATTCATTTAGGGCTAAAATATGTTCATTGTCTTCCAATGAAAGAAGGGTTCCTTTCGCTGTAGTCGGGTTGACATTAAAAGCTTGCCACGCCCGGACTGTTACACCAGTGCATTAGCATGTTAAAGCGATTTCATTGAGGAGCCTAGCTTTCTTAACTAGTAAGTACTGTACTAACTGGGTGGTTTTGGAGGGGGGAGGTGTCTTTCGCTGGAAATCTCGCCCCCTCCTACTTTGAAAATACCTGTGAAACCGGTTTAATTCATCACAGCCAGCACTCCCGCAGAGAGGGGGGTTGTACTTTCAGTGCATCGGTATAGATGGGAAAGCCAGAGCCGACCGCTACGCCGCCCACGTGTTATGCTCTTCATTAATGTCTAAGCCGGAACACATCATTATATCTTATTTTGTATTTCTATAAAAAAATAGTTTGCCAACCCTAACACTATTGTTGTTATTGTTTTTATCCTGTAAAGCGCTTTGAGGAGCCACCTTTAAAGGCGCCATATACAATAAAGTTCATTACTATTATTATTATTGTTAATTTGCTGGACAGAGAGGTGAACATTATTACGCAGAAGACAAAGCGATTTACGTTGCATTGTGCATTATGCTGCTGTAATACAGTTTTAAATAATTAAAAGTCTAAACAGTATCAGCTTTATTTATGGGTTTTAAATAAAGGCAATTTAAACGCGATTTAAATCAATATAAATGTTTATATTGTAATACATAGGTGACTATTCATTGTTATTAAAATGACTTTAATTCGATCATGTTGTGATATTTAGAAATATAAATTTGTTTGATGCCGGGTGCGGAAACTGGAAACTACATGGAAAACTGGCGTTTCCAAGTGCTGGTACAATCGATGGAAATGTTCAAATAAATGTGCAAAAGAAATAAACAAAATAATCATTTTTTTCTTTATCACATTGGCTAGCTAATAACCTCTCTTTGCTACTTAGTGGCTGTGTTTCTGCCTTGGGTAGCAACGGGTGACTATGTTCTCAGGCGGAAGATGTAAACAGCTTAATTTTCGTGTTAAA